>NW_022686525.1:0-949 GCF_011630105.1 Anneissia japonica
AATATCGTGCGTAATATATACAGTTTTTGTATAATATAGGGTTACAGATAACGTGACTTGCCCTCAAATCTAGTACCGGTACCCAAGGCCTTGTACGACACCGACGTGCCTAGTGAGGTAGCCCAGTGTGAATGGGCATGTTAAATGAACAACGGCTTATGTCAATGTTGAAAATATAACTGTAGTGTTGTTGAATTATCTTTAAAGGTAGGCCTGCTGAACATACCTAGAATTCCTGTTCCCAGCACAGACGCAATGCTTAGGAAATCTACAATAAAACATAGATGAACATTAAATTGCAAACATAGAAATAAACAATTAAAGTCGACCAACAACAGATAGATATATCCAATACATGAAATGAAGTTTCAATCTTGAAAAAAAACCCCCAAAAAACAAACAAAAACTCATAATTTGAACATCTAATCTAGCCTTCAAACACCTTATTAAAACGTGTATACTTACAACAGTGAAAGTATATACTTGCTAATTCCCAAGAACACATATCTACGTTAATCTCAAGCAGGCATACAGCAATGTACCAAGTAAGTGGTATTCGTTTCGACGTCGAAATAGCGATATGAAGTCAAAGCTATTGGATTATCAGTGGAATTCTCGACATAGTCAGTCCTGATTCAGTGCAGTTGTAACGATATATTGAATTTTCCTCTTTACAATTTATATTGTATAGAAAGGTTCGAGTGTAAGACCGTGTCAGTGATTGTTTTGTTGGTAATCATGGACAAGCTTATTGTGACTTGCTCATGCATAGCCCCCAAAGAACGGTTTAAATAAGTATGGGACTACGTATGGTGAACAGAAGTGTCGGAACGATTATAGGAAATATGTCCTTTATTTGAGCATGGACCTATTAATAGGTCCATGATTTGAGCACTGTATTTCTTTGATGATTTATATATAATTTATGAGTGTTAACGGCTATCTTGAT
>NW_022686526.1:0-747 GCF_011630105.1 Anneissia japonica
ATGTAATTTTTGTTAATCAATTATATATATTGGATATTTTGGTTATGTTTAAACTGTACCACTTCGAAAATCCGTGCAAAATAGAACTGAAAGTGCGTACAGTATAAAGAATAAATAAATAAATAAATGTGCTAAACACTTAAACTTGAAATGACGCTCTATATTCCAAGTCTCTTTTGGATAATGACAGGATTTGAACCCAGGTCCCTAGGGATTGGAGTGGCGTTAAATAGCTCAGTGGTTAGCATGCTTGCCTTCCAATCCCACTGTCCTGGATTCAGTCTAAGGAAAGTGATTCAGTACGCTGTTTGGCATTTCTGTGGTCCTAAAGTTTAATAATAAATACTGTAAGTATTTAAAAAATGAAGATTTTTAACTACCAGGATTTATTATATATAAACTATTTTAACTCCCAACTTCCTAAAGCTTAAAATATTTTATTATTGAGCTGTAAATGAGGCAGGTTTTCAGTTTTGCCAACGAGTATAGAATTGGAAGATAGCATGTACCGCTTAACATATCACGTTGGTAGTTGTGCCATAGGAGTGTGACCGCTACAGCCATGATGAAAATGCTGCATGTGCCCATTGTGCTTTTGTGAAGTGGAAGCGTTTTGACTATCAGTTGTGTGGTGAAGTAATGCGCAAACAAATTAAAAAAAAAAAAAAAACAAGACATGGATGCAAAATTACTACCATATTGCTGTGGATACCCTCCCATAGTTGCTAAATTAGGCTGCAAACAAAG
>NW_022686527.1:0-707 GCF_011630105.1 Anneissia japonica
ATATATGAATTATAAATACTATACAATTTGTATGATAAAAAAATGCGTTATAATCATTGCAACACGTTACTGATGTACAGTATTTATAATCGTATCAGCCACCGCGCTGGTATTTAAAACTTTTTCACAAAATCCATATACTTAACAACAATAATGCAAAAATAATAGATTATCAATATGTTAGCTGTAGATCGTTTATGCGATAATTGTTCTCCACTTCTGAAACATTATCTTGTATATTTATAGCACTGTTAATTTACATCTGTCATAAAGTACAGGTCATGGAAAGTTTTGAGAATTCGAGAAATAAAACAGGGTGAGTTATAATTATTTGCAACATTCTAGGGCTTTAAAAGGCATGTTTAATAGAGTATTACATTTTTTTCCCTCCCCCAAATTTTTGTTCTCCCCAAATGTGAGGCCTGCTCTCCCCGATTTCCCCCTGGGGCGCCACCCACTGCATATTGATAGTATTATTATTATTAAGTATAGGTAGTAGGCCTAATTACAATGATAACGATAACCATAAATAAATTAAAAAATAATAACACAATAAGTGAATGAATAGGAATGAACGAATTATTAAATGAACTAATAAATGAATAAATAAATAATACATAAACAATTGAGGAACATAAACTTCGTAAGGAATTTCAGTCTGTTGTTAGCAACTACGCTGTAATATAATAACTCCCAGCATTTTCATG
>NW_022686528.1:0-1736 GCF_011630105.1 Anneissia japonica
CTATCACCGTAAGTTTTGAGTCGCGATGCTGGAACGGATAGTATGAATCTATTGGTCGTTGATCTAATTTCATGAGTCCAATATTGATGAAATTTGGAATAGATGCAATCCTGAGAGCTAAGTTTAAATCTAAGAATAATAAGTGGGTTTATACATCAGATTTGCTCAAATATGTACTAAAAAGAGTCAACATTATGTCAAGTCTAAAGCCAAGGTTTCGGGGCCGAGGAAGAATACTTAAAAGAGATTCATTATAGTGTTTCTGTCAATTTATTTAAGATGTTAATTTTGTACCTAATAGTTTTATTTATTTTTCGAATATGGTCATTCCAATTAAGATTTTCATAAATTTGAACATTAATATTGTTTGTTTGGGACCCACATGAGACTACTTTACACGTAAACTGGAACATATTAAAAAAGCTGCTACGAGAATTGCATTTATTCGGGGTGGAGGAGGTATGGAGATAGATCAAGCTACATCGATCGGCTAAATATGTACCGTACCATCGTTATCCTCTGGCTGTTAGGAGAAAAGTTTCAAGAGCCGTTTGTTTCACATTATTACAGGAAGGATTTCCTGTTAGCATGAAAATTCCTTTTATCACTACACCAGGGATAATACTAAATTACATAGTACACGAGTGCCGTTCGAACAACTCTTTTTCAAAATTCTATTATTGTTGAAGCAGCAAGACTATGAAACTCTATTCAGCTGACAGCCCGAGGTGTTTATATGATGATAAAAAAATGTTGAAAATGAATAACATATAAATTAAACGATATGACATGACTTTAGTGTTTTGTTTATTTCATTTTAATTTATATTTTTTACTATTTATTTAGTTTTTTATAATAATTTTTAACGTATTATAAATGTTTACCATGGTGTTACGTACTAATTTTATATATTGTACATTGTATTATATTTTATGTCAAGAGGTTCCCACTTCTGTGTTGTCGAATTTTTTTTAAATAAATAAATATTGCATCGTATTCTATCGACTAACCAGCGTCGCCAACGCTGTCGTCGATAGCGTGTGGCGATTTAATGGAAGCCAAACTTTATTATGTGCTCTTTATATTACAGATATTGTTAAGCTTTTTCCGTGAAAATTTGATAAAGTAGGCCACATTAACTGAACCTTGGCACATCAGCGGAAATAAATTAAGTGAATTCGGAACGGGTGATAGGAAATATATTCAGGCCTAAGTAGATGTACATTACTCTAATCATGGAACTATTATTATTTGGCCTATTTATTCAATTAGTTTAAAGCTGATGCTTAAAAATTTGTATTTAAATATTAGGCCTATGTATATTTAATACTGAATTTATATTACATTTCATATCTTTACTAGGTATACTCATATTATTATATATTTATATTGAAAAAAGTATTTATGATGCATGTGTATATATATATTATATATATTCTATATATATTATACATATATTATATATATTATATATATATGCAATATGGGCAATCAATTCATTGTGTATACGGATTAGCTTTGCTCTTTACAGTTCATTAATTCATTATTATGTATTGTTTATCATATCTAGTTAAATATAGCCAGATTGTCATCTTTAACTTTAGAGACTCTTCCGCTGAGGAAGGCAGCCGAAAACTTCGTTAAATAATTATATATGTCTAAAATTATGTCAAAGTGTCCGGCGTTTAATTTAACAACTGCAGTTTTATTCTATACCATCGAGACATACGATCTAC
>NW_022686529.1:0-550 GCF_011630105.1 Anneissia japonica
ATGATTTTAAAATAGAAACTAATAAAGACCCTATTCTATCAAATGTATGGTATAGTAGTACCTTTGAAGTTAAGACAAAGTGTTTTGAGCTTAGCACATGAAACACATCAAGGAATGGTTAGAACCAAACAAGTGCTGCCCGATAAATACTATTGGCCGAAAGTGGATGCTAATGTCAAAATATAATTCTATTCTTATAGTTAAATGGAATCGAGTTATTTTATAAGCAAGACGAACGAACATAAATGTCAGATCATTTGAAGCCCGAGTTCAAACTTTCAATGGAATAGTGTTTGTTTCAGGCTATCTCACTTTGCCTAACAAAAAAAAATTACATTTTGACTCAACTTTTTAACATTGTCACTTTTTGCACAAAAGTGCTTATCTCGCCAAGTTGAGCACTTAGTGCAAATTTTTGACTTTCCGCCATATTTCGAGTACTTTTCCGAAAAACTTCAAACTTTCAATGGAATAGTGTTTGTTATAGGCTATCTCACTTTGAAAAAAAATTACATTTTGACTCAACTTTTTAACGTTGTCACTTTTTGCA
>NW_022686530.1:0-1076 GCF_011630105.1 Anneissia japonica
TATATTATATTATTATATTATATCTATTATATTATATTATATATTGCTTAGGCCATAAAAAATGGTATAATTATAATTATAATTCATCCATAAAATGATATAACAGTTGACGAGGTTAACATTAAATTACAACAAAAATTCAAAAGACACATCTTTCATAGAAAGTTCATCATAAAGGAAATAAGAAATGTGAAAATTAAAGCGAGGAGAGTTGTGTTTAGAATCTTTACCATGTTAATTTTGTCATATGCTAAATAATTAAAAAGCGAGTCATTGGAGTGGATTGTTATTCTACTCTTTCCTTCCTGAGCTTACCAGAAGATCTTCAGCAAAATATTCCAATGACGTATTCTAATGTGGCCTTTGACATTTTATTTTTCTTATCCATTCTATTGTTGGTACGCCGGTACCAATTGTTGTTTGAGGCATTGTCCGATTTTAATCGTCTTGCTATTATTAGTTAGAGTATGTATCTAAGAAATAATAGCATTGTTATGTGGTTTAACATTAAAACAGGTGGGAGACTTTAGTGATACACACACACACACACACACACACACACACATNCACACACACACACATATATATATATATATATATATATATATATATATATATTAATTATATTAATATATATATATATAGGCCTATATATATACATATATATGTATATATGTATATATAATGTTCTTAAATTTAAGCACTGCTATAATAATTAATCTATTTGATTTAACAATAATACCGGTATCATGTGATTTTCCTATAGGCCTATTTATATATTCACTTTATGTGATAATCACTGTCAACATAGGCAGAATACAAAGAATGAAAATGAAAAAAAAAGAGAAAAAGAAAAATACCAATGTAAAAAGATTATAACAAGAAAAAAATATAGTCGACGGACACAACATAATAATTCGATCAGGTCGAAGCCTCAAGAGCAGTAGGCAGACGTTACAAATTCAATAACACACCCACGCATGTATAGCTTTATTTCCATATATAATGCTATATTCGAGCACTGCTATTATTATTGTTAATCTGTTTAATATCTATACATATAATTTATTTATATA
>NW_022686531.1:0-514 GCF_011630105.1 Anneissia japonica
CTTTGAATCCGCCACTGAATAATTTGTATGTCCACCAAAGCTTACTGTAATAGACTGGAATTAGATAAATTCTGAAGAAAATCTATTTTATACAGAAGAAAATAAATGTTTATTGAATATTAATCGAGGAATATTGCAATAAAAATAATTTTTAAATTTTTGTTTATTATCAATATAATAATTATTTTAGTACAGTTCATCTTGTGAACTAATGATTGTTAAATATGTATACAGTATAAATACATTTATTTTATTAATTTAATGTGGTTATGAAGGTGTTAAAATCATGGTGAGATAAGGTGCTATCATGTTCTATAGACAGAAAACATCAAAGCTCATATGTTAACTAGTAGAATGACACCTAAACTGTTCATAGGTGCTCTAATTAAAGGAAGGATCTAGGATTTTGTGGAAGGGCTGGTGGGTGTGACAAATTTGTCTGTTTCCATATATGGGCATATCACATTTATTTGTCACATCAAATAGTGTAGACAGAGTTTAAGAAAATGGATTA
>NW_022686532.1:0-1163 GCF_011630105.1 Anneissia japonica
ATCAAATTTATCGGGTTAAAGTTCTCATGTCAGTGCATGCATAAAACGATTTCCTATATTTCGATATCTGTGATTGGCAGACAAAATTCTCTATAGTATATACTATATACTAATTTAACGAGTGGACTTTAAGAAAATATATAATAATATATATTGAGATACGCAAAGTTTAGTAGGTTAGAAGTTTAAAAGATACGATTATGTTGTGGTCATATTAGACTAATAATATTAAAAACCATTCAACATAAAACATATCAAAATTATTAAGTTAAACTTTCTACTTCGGTGCATGAATATAACGTTATTTTGGGATATATGAGATTTACATAACATTTAAGAATGTACTGAAAATAAAATCTTAAATATTTTACAATTTAATCAGCAATCTATCAGAAATACAGGGATTGGTTATACTGTAAAGCCTTCAGAACCCCTGCAATACTAAAACTGGGATGCAACAGGAAGTGAATATTTCATTTTGATTTAGTGTAGATGTATTTTACATATTTTTAATTTTATTTGAATTCTTTTTATTTTGTATGGTCCATGTTATATTTTCCAAATACAGATAAATGAATACCTGAACTGATATTTTATGGGTTTCAGATTACTATATACAAAACAGATATCATAAATCATCATTGTCCGACTGTGTGCATCGAACATTTGACGACGACGATAATGTCTCCAAATTCCCAACCATAACTTAGGCTACCGGCCTCGCTTGACACTTCACAACAAAGGGCCCGTTAATTAATCTTGCACAGCTTCTACCTCCTCATCATCATCTTCTTCATCATCATAATTATTAATTGTCCATAGCAAAGTACCGGTAGTGAAAATATGAATTCAGAGTGTATTCAATAATAGACGTCTCATAACGCACGAAGTGTATTTCAAAGAATCTAGAAAACAAAAACTTTTCGAATATTTAAAATTTATCTTCCAGCGACAAAACAAGCTAGCTCTCTTCTCATGACCATCCCAATATGGGAACCCATCTGTGCGAGCCAGTGTAAACTCTGGATCTGCGCTTGACATGTATTTAATGCTTAAAAAAGTATATTTACAGTATATTTATATATAGAAAATAATGTCGCATACTAGCACTATCAGGAATAAATATACAGATAAAGGCTCCCGAGTGGGCATAGACACAAAAC
>NW_022686533.1:0-565 GCF_011630105.1 Anneissia japonica
CATATATGTATATATATAGTATAATATATTCCGCAATGTTTTCTTGTGGCTTGGTAGTTACTCTGAGCTCTGAGTTTCGCGCCCTATGGCGGTCATCAGACAACTGACAGCCTAAGGTTGTTACTTGATGTTATACCCATTTGTCACCTGTTTCTTTCCCTTTCATATTTAGATTTGTTGTGACGGCACTTAGTGATGAGCTCGTTTCTTTTGTTAAATGTGTTGGGTTCTTTGTTGCATAGGATGGCGAGTTTTTCTTCAATGCAATGTTTCATTGCCCTGATTTGGGCATGTGTGTGTTTGATTTCTTTAGGATCTCCCACTTATTGCATATTCATGACCTTAAAGTGGGAGATCCTAAAGAAATCAAACACACACATGCGCAAATCAGGGCAATGTAACCTATGCATTGAAGAAAAACTCGAAACTCAGATTAACAACCAAGCCACAAGAAAACATTGCGGAATATATTATACTATACAACGCTCTACAGCTTATGTATTGAGCACTATATCTGTTAATACTGATACACCGTAATTGATATATTTTTATATATATAATATAT
>NW_022686534.1:0-1934 GCF_011630105.1 Anneissia japonica
TTTAAGAAGAACAAAATCGTTCCCCGCATCTTGTTCGAATGGCACCACTGCCGTTACGTTTCTTATATCAAAGTAGTGAATTTTTTTTTGTCTTTGACATAATGGGTTGAATAAAGGTTAAGAGAAAGAAAAAAATATATTTTGTAGTTGACTTGATTTCTTCGTCTGGAAATTAGGATCATCACTGTCAATACCATCATCAGCTTCTCTCACTTAGAAACAAAAATAAAAATAAAATACTAGATAAACGCAATTATGGTTCAACGTTATTTATTCGGTATTTTTATTTTCTGAGTATATCACATATGTTCAACAACGCAGGCTCAAAATGTTATGTTTTAGTGAGATATTCCAAGTTTGACAAAGTTGCAGTAAAATCGGTAATAGCTCTGGTTATATCGTCTATTCCGTCTTCATCAGGGCACGACATCAATAGACCGAGCATAGCGTCTTCTTGGTTTCTAAGTTCGGTTGCCGCCACGACGAAAGTCTGTACGTCCACCGTACGAAACACCTGTTCTTTGACGTCGGTACTCAACTGCGGATGCTTTTCCCAATTTGTCAACTTTGACAGAATTCGTTCGAGCATCATGAAGTGCGCGTTAAGCACGTACTTGATCATCTGGAGTCTAAAGAACTTGCAATCGGACCAGATCAGAGGATTGATTTCGGAAAGAATTTCTTTGATTTTGGCAAGGATAGAGCGAAATTTCTCGCATGTCGATCGATCGATCACTTCTTGTTCGTGGTGCGGGTCAGGTTTCGGAGCCTTCTGTAGTGACACCTCCAGTCCATGTACCAAATCTGAAAATGTTTTTGCACTTGCGTATAAATCGGCCAGGTAGTTAAACTCATTCCTATTTGCAATATTCAGCGTAGTTGTAATATAGCAGTTTAGATTTCGAACGGCCGTCTTCAGATCTGGACAAACGAACTTTTCGTATTCGTCGACGGTTACGTTAGCAGGACACGTTGAACCGACGACGGTGACTCCGGTCGTCAGGTTCGTGAAAATCTCCAAAAGATGTTCAGGGTAATCGGATGGGACTGCGAGGTAGTAAATCTGGCGTTGGATTATTACGAGTCTGCCAAGAGCCCTTACATATCGATACAGTCTTGCGAGTATTTCGTCGTTGCTACTGACAGTCTCCATGTTTGAGCGAGAAGTTACGGTAGGGAGACGATCCAACATTTTTATACCGATTTTCGTCCGATAACGATGACGTCATCTATTCCGAACTTAGGTGACGCCAACGATTGCAGATGTACGTCTGTAACGATGACGTAATCGGTGTCGAGTGCAGGTGTACATGGGGGTGACATGGGGTTCACCGTACGCAAAAAGTCATCGGTGGAGCGAACGTCATCGCGTCTCGCTCGACGAGCATAAAAAGGATTGTGGACCGCGTCCTCAGCATCCAACACAATGGAAAGTCAAGTCGTCGTAACCTGCCCGTTCTTCAAGGAACACAAAGTGAGGGTCTCTCGCTTTCACAACCACTTTCACAGATGCAAGTTGCGGCACACCGGCAAGCCAATCTGCTGGACTTAGAAAAATTTTCGAGATTGCTGGACTTAGAAAAATTTTCGAAAATCTGGACTTAGAAAAATTTTCGACATTTCTGGACTTAGAAAAATTTTAGAAAATCTGTACTTAGAAAAATTTTCGAAATTTCTGTCCGGTGCCGGATACGTTGTTGCGTACACAAGCACCGGCTCCGGGTGCACCGCCTCAGTACACGAACACCGAACAGACGTCGAGCACGTGGACGCGTCCGCGATCCTCAGACGGACGTCGAGTACACGGAAGCCTCCTCGGATCTCCTACCGACGTCGAGTACGCGGACGCGTCCGCAGAATCTCAGACAAACATCGAGTACACGGACGCCTCTACGGATCTCCTAACGACGTCGAGTACGCGGACGCGTCCGCGA
>NW_022686534.1:2010-3428 GCF_011630105.1 Anneissia japonica
GCGATCCTCAGACGGACGTCGAGTACACGGACGCCTCCTCGGATCTCCTACCGACGTCGAGTACACGGCCGCGGCCGCGATCCTCAGACGGACGTCGAGTACGCGGACTCATCCGAAATCCTCAGACGGACGTCGAGTACACGGACGCTTCCGCGGATCTCCTACCGACGTCGAGTAGGCGGACGCGTCCGAGAATCTCAGACGGACGTCGAGTACACGGACGCGTCCGCGATCCTCCGATCGACTTCGTTAAGGCAGACTAGACGAGTCTCTATTTCAACCTTTTCTGACAAAAATTTTTTTCTGAAACTGGAAATAATTTGTCGAGTAGACGGACGTGGAGTACGCGGACGTCAAGTAGACGGACGTGGAGAGCACGGACGGACGTCGAGTACACACTCGCGTCCGTGTCCCACCGACCGATCTCGCGGACGTCGAGTACGCGGAAGGACTTCGAGTACACACTCGCGTCCGCGACCAGCCGACCGACCACAGGTACGCGGACGTCGAGAAGACGGACGGACGTCGAGTAGACGGACATGGAGTACATGGATTTCTGGAATATTTTGGAAAGGCTGAACTTAAAATAATTTTCGAAAGTCTGTCGAGTCTGCTCTGATGTCGAGTACACACTCGCGTCCGCGACCGCAGACCGACCTCGAGTACGCGGACGTCGACGAGTACACGGACGGATGTCGAGTACACACTCGCTTCCGCGACTTGCCGACCGACCTGGAGAACGCGGACGTCAAGTAGACGGACGTGGAGTACACGGACGGATGTCTAGTACACACTCGCGTCCGCGACCCGCCGACCGACTTCAAGTACGCGGACGTCGAGTACACGGAAGGACTTCGAGTACACACTCGCGTCCGCGTCTCGCCGACCGACCACGAGTACGCGGACGTCGAGAAGACAGACGTGTCCTCCACTCTCGACTACCGTCGTCGCGTACGCCGATAAGGTAGACAAGACGAGTCTCTATTTTAAATTTGTAAAAAATTTCTGAAACTGGAAATAATTTGTGTCCGCGACTCGCTCACCGACCTCGAGTACGCGGACGTCGTGTAGGCGTACGTGGAGTACACTGACGGATGTCGAGTATACACTCGCGTCCGCGACCCGCAGACCGATTTCGAATACGCGGACGTCGAGTAGACGGACGTGGAGTACACGACCGGATGTCGAGTACACACTCGCGTTCGCGACCCGCCGACCGACCTTGAGTACGCGGACGGCGGGTCGGCCTCGCTGGACTTCTGGACTTTCTGCACTTGAAAAGCTGGACCAGCTAGACCGACGTCTACTACACACACGTACTCAACGAACAACGTCGAGTTCACGGACGTGTCCGCGGATCTCCGACCGACGTCGTTAAAGCAGTCGAAACGAGTCTCTATTTCAACTTTGGAAAAAGT
>NW_022686534.1:4871-6723 GCF_011630105.1 Anneissia japonica
ACGGAAGGACTTCGAGTACACACTCGCGTCCGCGTCCCATCAACGTATCCCTGACCCGCCGACGGACGTCGAGTGTCCGCGATCCTCGACAGAAGTCGAGTACACGAACGTCGTCTCTAATTAGACTTCGAAAAATTTTGTCTGAAATCGGAAAGAAATTGTGTCCGCGTACCGACGACGGACGTCGAGTACACGGGCGCGTCCGCGGATCTTCGCCGGACGTCGAGTATATGGACGCGTCCACGGATCTCCGAAGGACGTCGAGTACTCGGATGCGTCCGCGGATGTCCAACGGACGTCGAGTACACGGACGCGTCCGCTATCTCCAAAGAACGTCGAGTACACTGAGGTGCCTTCAAGGCACGTTGAGTAGACGGACGTGGAGTACACGGACCGACGTCGACTGCACGCTCCTGTCCGCGGATCTCCGACCGACGTTACACATCTAGATGTGTATAAGTCGAGTACACGGACGCGTCCGCGGATCTTCGTCGGACGTCGAGTACACGGAGGTGTTCGAGACCCACCAAGAAACGTCGAGCACACGGACGTGTCTGCGATCTCCAAAGAACGCCGATCCGTGCACCGATGACGTAGAAGAGAGGTACCGATGACGTCACCACCTCCCATCTAATAAATCTACGATCTTGTACATTCCATTCGAATTACTTTCCTTGTTAGACGTTGATCGAAACCAGTCAGTTACAATGCACCTGCTGAAAATTATCGTTTCGCTAATTGTCTTGTACATATGTTTGACAGCAATAGCTAAACGGACGGATATTGAGCGCCCTGGCCAAATGGTCAAGCTTTCGATGATTTTGTTAATTTTCGATTTTTTTACACAGTTTTGAAAATGACCTTCCGATGTTTCATAGAAGAGTTGGCAATCGCATCGAACCTTGAATCGTGTCATCTGCTTCAATTGGATATCATTATGCTGATCGTCGTGTACACTCTTTTGCCAGCAATCAATCATTGGACCGTTATGGAGCTCATCGGCCACATAACCAAAACTGTAATATCTGCCATGGGATTCATTTGATTCTGTCTATCGTGTACGGCCGGTTTTTTTTTTTTATTTAGGACAAGAAATACTAAAAAATGTGTTGAAAAAGACTAATTAAAGAAAAGAAACACAAAGAAATATTTTGTATGTCTGAATTTATTATTTCTCCTTTTCTCAACCAATCCTGGGTTTAATTTTTTGTTTGTTTTTAAGACGGCGGATGTCGTCTGACCACGTTACCGGCAACCAGCGTCCGCCTGTCTTCGTCGGAGAGAGTGTGGTTCTCAGATGTCGTGCCCGTCTTGTCCGATCTCAGAAAGAACATCATCCTCTTCAGAGGGGAAGGCGCGTGTCCAGAGTTCGAAATCGTGTCACCGACGAATTCCGAAGGGAAGTACGGTCCGACGTCCGACGGGTTGACTATCCGAAAGCGCACTTCGGTCTTGTCGCAATCGTCGTCGAATTCGTTGTATAAGAGACAGCTACTACACACACGTACTGACGAAACTTCGGGAGCTCTCCCGAAACGGTTTGGGCAGTTTGCACGGAAACGATCTCGGCCGAGGTGGAGGCGGCGGTTGCGAGGACGACTGCCGATCTTCGCTATCGTCCTCGGAGTCTTCGGCGAAGGTCCGGCCCTCCCGATCGAAGAGCAATTCTGCGAAGACGTCGACGATCGGCGTCGAACTGCGAAGCGGACTTCTCACAAAGTCGGATCTCGGGTGGCAGCACAGCAGGATCCTGGCGCACGTCAGGAATCGAGAAAAGCAATCGGACGAACGATTCCACTCGACGTTTCTCCCGTTCACGACGACGACGTTCTCGAAGTACGTCGTGCCCTTC
>NW_022686534.1:6809-7256 GCF_011630105.1 Anneissia japonica
CCTTCGTTCTGCCTGCTGGCCATCTCGGCGGTCACGCCGTCGAACGAGGAGGCGTGCATGTACGGGATGCTGTGCCTGACGTGCTGCGTGACGCGCACCGCCTCGTCGTACGCGTCGAAAGCTGGCATCAGCGACGAAGTCTCGAGGCGCTGTTCCTGGGCGAACGCGAGACCCGGCACGGAGGACCTGAAGCTGACGCTGAGAGCGTCGAAGTCGAACCACGTCAGCCGCCCCAGGTGGGAGCCGGCGTTCGCCAGGGCGAACGCCAACTTCTCGTCGTCGACGACCTCCGGCACCGCGAACGAGAACGCTATCGCCGGATACGCAGCTGCGAACAGTCTGACGGCCTCGTCCGTGTCGCATCGCGATCCCAGAGACGAGTAGCCGTCGTGCTCCGGAACAGGAAATCTTGGAATCCACCTCCTCAGGTAGGCGACGAACTTCCTC
>NW_022686534.1:9616-13381 GCF_011630105.1 Anneissia japonica
CAACAAGACCGTCGAACGAGAGCGGCTCGTTGGCAACAAGGAAGTTCTCGTTCTCGCCTACGTCAACCGGAACGACCGGATGCGTTCGCACGCTCCGCTCCTGCTGCAAGCGACCTTCGTCTACGGAGTGGCTCGTTCGATACCAATGACGAACGAAGGGTGCGATCTGCACGTGTTCAGATTTAAATTTCGACTCGTGCCCTGCATCAGGACGCTGAACCTGCACCTTTTGGAGGCCGTTCAATTCTTAAGGAAAACTGGAGTGGTGGACAACGACATCACCACCAAGAACGTCACCTACAACCGGTCGGACGGCCGATTCAGGCTCGTCGATTTCGGTTCGGCCGAGTTGTGCGACAGGAAACCGGAGGATTTCGGAATGCGGCTAGAAAGCAGAGACGTCGAAAAATTCGGAGCGGTGGGACGCGTGCGCTCGGGAACGCCGGCTTCGATGTACGTCCCGGCGGACACCGAAATTTACACGATGGACACGAACCCACGACAGTCGGAGATCAGGAGCGTCATGAAGCTCGCATCCGTCGCCTTCAGGTACGTCAGCCACGTCATGTCCAACAGGCACGTGAAGACCCTGTCGTGGAGGTCGGACCTGTACTCGGCGGCGATCACGGTGGCAGCGATGCTATGCCGTCGCAGAATTCCCTCTTTCCGGCAGGTAGACTATTCCGTCTTGCACGGAAAAGACTCTGCGACCAGGTCGGGCGTCGTTCGCGAACTCGTCGACGTGTGCAAAAACCTGGTGGCACTGAGAGGGGGCATGAATTCGTTCGAGAGTGCATTCTGGTACACGTACGTCAACGAGGACCCGATCCTGCTGGACGCGCTCGTCTCAAAACATTCGGACTCGGTGCCATTGCTCGATCGCTTCCGAGACGTCCTCGGAGAAAGGTTCGTCGACTGCCTCTGCAAAAACATGTCGCCGATACCGGAACAGAGGAACTTATCCTGGTTGCAAACTTCGCGGGGAACTGACGACGAGAGACCGACCATTCGCTGCAACGATCTCCTCGCCGTGAAACGGGCGGACACCAACGTCGTCCACCTTCTATTCAGGGAAGAGGACGTGATAGTCGGTGACGTCAGATATCGCACGGAGGACGACGGCACGGCGATAGTGGATCACCTGCAGATCCTAGTCGAGGGACCCGACCTTCCTATGTCGTTCGTCCGGTCAGCCCTGGATATGGTGGACGTCCGAGCTTCCACGGTTCACTTCGTCGCTTACAACGATAAGGAGCTTCGCACGATCTCGAGATGGTTTCCCGATCATCGAAGGACCGACCGAGGACGCCTGGCCGTGAAACTCGACTCTCGCGTGCCCGCCATCTCGCCACTTCGTGCGAACGGGAGCGTGCTGCAGTCGTTGGATCTCAACGAAGACCGCGATCGTCGACCGAAGCAACGTTCGATGGAGGTCAACCGAATTTTCGAGGAGATATTAATCAACGGCATACGGAGATCGAGCATACTCTCTCCGATCTCGAACCGAGGAAGCCAGCCGACTCTGCATTCTAACGAAGACCGACCGACGCAGCAACGTTCGCGCTCCGCCGGCGAAGTCGACAGAATTTTCGACGAGATATTAGTAAACGGCGTCAGGAGATCGACCTTACTCTCACCCATAATCGATTAAGATCGAGACGATGCACGTCCGAGTCGAATCCACGTGCGGCAGAGCGGTCGTCAACTTCTTCCTAGTCAACGTCGTTTCGTCGCAGACCATCGCGCACCGGTATCCGTACGATCGTCGAGAGCGCGTGCACTCCATCCACCTGAGGGGAACGAAGCTGCAGGATGACATGATAGAATTCCAGTCGCCGCTGAGCAGAGGATCGACGGCCCTGTTCTTCGCGTCCACCGGATCGACGAACATCACGACGAGAGGCAACTTCGACCTTCGCACGAAGACCTCCCTCAACTACCAGCTGCACCAGGCTGTCGTGTGGAGGAAGCGCAACAGCCTCCCGATGCACACGTCGACTAACAACCTGAACCACGCGGGAAGGATATACGGCATCAGATCCGATCCGGCGAAGGTGATCGAGAATCTGAAGCTGAAGGAATCTCTCATAGTGGACAGCAACGATCGATTTCCGTCGGTCAAGTTCACAGTTCCTAACGACGCTAAAGCGGGCGGAGACGATCGCCCCCGCAAATTTCAGCTATTCTCTCCGTCGTTCTGCTGCAACACTCAGTTTCAAACGCAGGAATCCCTCCGACGAACCGGACGAACGTTTTTGGACACCGTTCTCAGACACGTGGACGACTTCGATTCTGACCTCTGCAAACTCTGCGTTGAACGCGAGCTGCTCTTCGGAAGACCGCTGAACGATTCCCGACTGATGGAGATTGACCCGGTCAACCGTTCGACGCGCTGCAACAGATCGGGTTGCAAACGGAAGCGTTACATCACCAAGTAACAATCGTTCATTAACGAGGAGTGGCAAAAACGCCAGTAGACAAAGCAGCAGATTTCGTTTAGCAATAAGATTCGATGTTTTTTTTTTCATCGAAGAACGGCACTAGGAGATGCTGAGATCTGTCGAGAAAAGGGACGTCCGAAAAACTGTGAGGATGCCGGTGGAGCACGTCCGTCGGATCCTGAATATACTGGACGGGAAGAAGGACGTCGACGGAATGTCCAAAGTGGAGAACCAACTGGAAACTTTGCTGTCGCGCAAGACGGGATCGAGGACGACCTCGAAGAATAAATAATTTTTTTTTTATTATTATTTCTATGATTTTTGGAAAAAAAAATCGAAATAAATGTTTGTAAAATATGAAAAAAAGAAAACATTGTTTACGTTACTTTCTTTTTCGTAATAGAATTTATTCTGAGTGAGTGAGTGAGTAAAGTGTGAACGATTGAAAGTGAGCACGACGATGGACATGTTCAAGAAGCTGCCCGTTCTGAAATTGGGTCTTCCCCAACCTGCCGCGGAAGTCAGGTGGTCCGGATTGGTCGTCGTGGACTCGAGGTGCTACGCGGACGACGAAGACGACGACGACGACGACAACAAAGACGACGACGGTCGCGGTCCCGGACGAAGAACTCACAACGGTCGATTGTGGATGGCGAGAATCGAGGACTTTACAGAATTCATGCCGCTGTTTCTGACCCTCGATTCCATGCACGACTGGCGCATATTCTTCGGTCGAGCAAATTCGAACGATTCCCCACTCACCTTCCAGTGGAATTTCGACGGAAGGCGTTACGGTTCAGACAACCCCTACTTCGAACTTCTGATGCGCATATTGAGAAACGCGTGCACCAGTCACAACGGCAACGACGTAGCGGAGTCCCGGTCGTCGACGTCGTTGCAGTCGATCGCCGGCATGATAGAGACCTGTCTCGATCATCTGGGAGTGGGAGGAAACGTGCAGCTTGGGTCTCGTCCTAGGTTCTCGCGGCACCCGGGCGGGCGTATCGAATGGCTGCACGCCGACCTGATCACAGCCATCTTCTCGTTGGAGACTCTGAGAGATACGATCGAAGATCTGGCGGTCAAGGCCGAAAAACTCGTGCTGGCAACTACGACGACGACGACGAACGAGCGGGGATCGAACGACCCGGTTCTCGACTTCGAGCTTGCGGACGCGGACGTTCGAAGTTTCGTCAACGAGGTTGTCGACGATCCGCGCAACCCGTTGAGGAACTGGTTCGTATTTTGCAGTTACGCGAAGAGCTTGGGTTCGTCGGTGATCCGTCCGCTGCGGCTTCTCACGGAGGTCGGCGAACGAAACTCG
>NW_022686534.1:13550-16082 GCF_011630105.1 Anneissia japonica
CGGTAAAGCTGCATTTCGTTTCGACTTCGACGAATTCTCCGACGTAATTCGCGATGCGTTCGAAAGCATCGATCAACCACTGTGCGCCGGTCCATTCGTCCGTACAGTAGTTGATCACTTTGACGCACGAACGGAAAAGTCTAATTATTTCTTCGGACAGAAACTCCATCTGTCTGATGTCGATATCCACCACCTTCAACTTGCGAACGTCCATTCCGTTGGTCGATTCGCATTCCTTCCGCTTTCTTTTGACTTCACGAATCAGACGAAATGTGTATCTTAACCGATCCTTTACATCCTCCATGTTGCTGCACATCGTGATATCATCAATATGGAATTGTTGGTTAAACGAAAATATTTTTATATATATACACCTACACACGCACACGCACCAACATATTCAAACTTTGTTTTATCTTTAATAATTAAATATTTTTTTTAAATGTTCCTTGTCCATCACGAGCTTGGCGAAAGAGTCGATAAGACTTCTGAAAGCTTCGCGGTTTCGGTCGTCGTGTAGGCCGTTTACTATGTCGGCCACGCCCTGACGCAGACGCATGTCCTTGACGTTCGCCTTCGTCGATCCGTAGCACAGATGCGACGGTCGACAGCACCTGGAGTGTTCCTCCACGCACATCTCGCACCTCATGGGATCGTGCCGGACGACGTGACGTTCCATGTTCTTTCCGCCGTGAGAGAACAGCTCCGTCGACCTCAAGCCGCCGTACTTCCATCCGGCCGTCGTCCTGTACTGCCCTCCCATGGCAAAGGGAAGTATGGGACAAATTTTTCAAAAATGAGTTATTGGTTGTACATTATTCCAGGTATCATTCTGCACATTTTAAACTAAAAATCTATTACAGAAACCTTATATTAAGAGAGATATTAATATCATAAATAGGAAGTATGTCCACTTTTTGACAATAAAGCCACAGCAGAAGGAAGCATGGGACAAGCTATGTCATTGTGTATGGCTAGCCAATCATAAAGCAGCTTTATGGCTTTCTGAAGGGAAGCATCTTTTCCAAAGCCACTGAATAAACCACAGCAGAAGGAAGTATAAGTGTATTATCATAGATTCGTATCATATTTTTCCTGCCTTTTTTAATTATAAAGTTAACTTTATTGTGAAAAATTTACGTATATGGTCACAAGATGGCGAATGACGTTACATTCGATGGGCTCTTCAAGTTGCTGAAGAAATCGTAAGTAAAATTAAAAACTACTTTATGTACTAGGCATATATGCTTTTAATTAGTAATTGTGTTATTTCAGTAGGCTCATTCCAATGTGCTATAAAAGTTTTAACAAATTATATATTACATTCCTAAACGATTGGAGGGGGTCCAAAGCATTCATAATTGATAACATTTTTAATGCTCTTATGCATTTTTTTATGGTCGCAGTATGCTAGTAACTTCTTATTATACATAAAACAGGTGGGGTAGCCGTATTAATGTTGAAATAACATATTAAAATAAAGTTAGCAGAAAGTGTATTTATAACTAGAATTTTTATTAAAATGTATAGGAACACGCTATATCGTCATTGCGGACTTATACAATCCGCATTTTTTGCATAAATATTTTGATATTTCTGAATACCAATTCATATTATTTTTTTTTAAATAAATTGGTTATGTTTCAATACAACGTTTTTTTTTTTTAATTTTTGGTATTAAATCGATTTATTTCATGAGTGGCACGTGTTTTTGTGTACAAGCTTAATCCGCTTCATATAAATATTTTCATGTCAACTATCTGGTGTCAAGCTTCGTCTTTTTCGGAAAAAATACTATAATGCATTTGTAATGGAAGTAAAAATGATAATATATTAATATCGTTGGAAAGTCATTTTATTGTATATAGTTTTCACTATTGTTTTTTAATAATTATGTGTCATATTTGACTTTGGTATACTATAGGCAGCTATTCAGCAAACATTTTTATTTTTATTTTTATACTTCACTTGATTGTTGGTTGTGGAGATAAACTCTCCTCGAACTCAATAGAGTACACTACAGGTATGCATATTTGTAAATTACATATCAATAATGAGGTACGTAAATTAGTGATTTCCAATATATGTTTGCTCTCCTCTCGAATTATTGCTAATTAAAAATGTTTATGACTGCTGTGTGTATATCCAGGTCAGTAAAACGTACAATACAATTTCCAGTTCATCAAAATTCATTTTATTCTAAATCACGTTTTATTTCAATTTAAATACATATATTTTTAAATATATCTATAAAGTGAAAATACATTTATTGTACACCTGAGACTTTCCAAACTAATTCTAGCAGTCATATAAAGTTTATGACGCTGTGCCATTCTTTACCACAATATAATGTCTTCTTATACGGGAAAAGCTATCTTCAACATGAAGAGAATGAAGTCATAAAGTTTATGACTTCCTCTCTACATGACTTATTTACTGCCCTCATGTGCATAGGATGCTGCTGACTCTCTGGAGTCATAAAATTTATGACATTCACCACTATTATGT
The DNA here is from genome assembly GCF_011630105.1 of Anneissia japonica. Classification (NCBI taxonomy): domain Eukaryota; kingdom Metazoa; phylum Echinodermata; class Crinoidea; order Comatulida; family Comatulidae; genus Anneissia; species Anneissia japonica. The sequence goes on from NW_022686534.1 coordinate 16,059, forward strand.
AGCATAGGTCTATATATATATATA
>NW_022686535.1:0-670 GCF_011630105.1 Anneissia japonica
ATCCAAAACTTATTGCAAACACAATGAATAACTACTTTGCAAATATAGGACCGAATTTAGCAAAGAAATTTCAAAATCTTGATGATGGTAAAATTGAAAATGATACTAACATTTTTAATCAAAACAATAAATTAAATTTTAAGGAAGTTGAATGCCAGTACATTTATGAGCAAATAAATAAACTTTCCTTTAAAAAAGCCACAGGTGAGGATGAAATCCCTGCTAAATTAATAAAACTTGCAATTAATTCAATTACAGCTCCTATAACATACCTAATAAATATGTCATTAAAAACTGGAACTTTCCCTAACCTGTGGAAAAACGCAAGGATATGTCCAATTTTTAAAAACGGTGATCGCAAAGAATCGTGCAATTATCGTCCAGTGTCTATTTTGCCCATTTTATTTAAACTTCTTGAACGCACTGTTTTTGATCAGATATATCCTTTCGTTGACCCTCTAATTTATGAACAGCAATCAGGATTCCGACCAAATTTCTCAACTACTTCCGCTCTGTTAAACATTACTGAAGATTGGATTGACGCGATTGATAAAGGTAATCTTATAGGATTAGTAATGTTAGATCTCAAAAAAGCTTTCGACACAGTTGACCATGATCGTTTAATGAATAAGCTACACAACTTTAATCTTCATCCACATGTAATAAAATG
>NW_022686536.1:0-505 GCF_011630105.1 Anneissia japonica
TTACTTATTTATATAGGCCTATAGCCTATGTAGGGCCAATGTACGTACGTATATAAGATTATTTAGCCTAATCTGATGTTCAACTTTATCATTGTGATCTATAATAGGATAAATACGAAATAAAGAAAAAATCATAAAGACAAGAGAACAAATGTTATCTTCAAATATTTGTTCAATTTTTCAGCATTATCGTTGATGCCCACATGATAATTAGGCCTATGCCTATAAAATAAGCACCATAATAAATTACAAGTACCGTAGCACAAAGATGATAATTCCATGGAGATTTTTTTTCATCCATCTATAATAAAAATGAAATTAAATTTGACACAATAAAAAGTTTTTCTGCAGCGGCATTTTAATGTACCCGAGATGATCTTGCATAGAACTATCACACATGACGTTGTGCGGAGCGGTTGGCGCAGTTTGCGTTCCGGTCTCTCTTGGGTCTATATTATCTAGCTGGGATGCATGTTGGTTCGTCAAAAGCCTATGCAAATACTTA
>NW_022686537.1:0-847 GCF_011630105.1 Anneissia japonica
CCCTCACGCGAAAGTTCTCAGGTTACACCCCTTTTACCTCACATATTCTGATTCCCCATAAAAAAACTGGTCTAGAAAAACCATATGATAATTTCTACCTCTCCAAGTGGCACCTATCTCAATTATAGCCTGGTCTAAACAACCATTTCTATATCATTACATAGGTAGGAAGACGCAACACCATTTATACATTATTTTGTACATTAAACATGCAATGGCGTAATCTCTACGTTCATCAAAAAGTATCCAATTATTTTGCTTAATAAGTCAATTCCACGAAAATTTATAAAATGAAAATTATTTTTAACTATTCTAGCAGCTCGTTTTTGTAGCCTTAATAGAATGTTATTGTTTTTGTTAGACGTAGTTCCCCACACTGAGATTGCATAGTCCATACAGGGTTGTATTGTACTTCTATAAAGAATATTTAGAAGAGATTCATTTAGTGTTTCTGCCAATTTATTTAGGATGTTAATTTTGTACCCAATAGTTTTATTTAATTTTCGAATATGGTCATTCCAGGTAAGGTTTTCATTAATTTGAAGTCCTAAATAACAGATGTTTTTTTACCTCATCAATGGTTTCATTACCAATATGAATATTCAAAGAGGAAAGAGGGCGAACATTTCTATTTTTAATTAACATAAGTTTGGTTTTGCTAGAATTTACAAGTAATGTATTAAATTAAATGGTTTCACAGTGCAATCAATAGAGCAACCAATTGGTTTTGAAGTCGTACACTGTTTGTGGACAATACGGAGCTTTCAATTGGAATAGACCTTTCAACTGACTAATCAGAACAGCGCTAGGGATACGCGGGCGTCTCACAAACACACGTGTTGTCCCA
>NW_022686538.1:0-613 GCF_011630105.1 Anneissia japonica
CTTAGTACAAAGGTCACGATGCGTGTCTTCGTAATGAACCTTTACAGGGTGTCATTTGAACCAATGAAACAGTGCAAGGAATACATGTGTGTCCAACAAACATAAACGTGTGTGTTTAGGTACATTTTCACTGTCGTTTTGTGGGACCTTAACGACAATATCCAAGGGGTTAAGCGGAAATGTCCATTGATTTTTGGCATTTATATAACTTTTTTTTAACAAAATGTTTTACATTATTGACCAGTCACAGAAAACAGTAACAATAAAACACATTTTTATATTCTGTTATATGCAAGTATTTTAGGTAAAATAATTGTAATGATGACAAAAGAGGAAAAATAATGAGAAGTGATTGGTTGTATGTGTGGATGTTATATTTTTGGTGGATTTCAGGTATTTGGTTTCATGGCAAATTGCTCAACTGCAATGCGCTTAGACTGCCCCCGACAGTCAGGGGCCTGGAATAGTATTGGCCAAGCTTTCCCTCAGATGTTGGACAAAATCTTTGTCCGACGGAACATATGTGGCTCGGTCAAGCCAAATCAGTCGCTTGATGGTGATCGTCAACTGAAGAAAATCAAGCCTAAAGCTTTTATACGTTGAAAAATTCAAA
>NW_022686539.1:0-599 GCF_011630105.1 Anneissia japonica
AGGGTGGAAGTTCGGGCTTTTCTTCCTCCGCTAGGCCACCGTCGCAGTGTTTGTTTTGATTTCGCGCTTGTAATGAAGTTTGGCAAAGTCGGTCACCAATGACGTCATTGAGTGACCTCTTTGTTTCTAAGGTCTTTCAAAAATGACAATTTAAACTAATTTTTTCCGTACAAAATCAATTTTATTCGTAATATATGACCAACACTTGTGTTTATAATATATTTATAAATATAAACACGCTGTAGTTTATAAAAATTGTCAGAATAGGTGGCAGAGGCACTTTAAACTTTAGTTATGACGTCATGTTGGAACACCGGTTGGAACATCAACACGTCAACACTCGCTCGCTTGTTGAGATAATTATAGGGTAGTGCTGTATAATACGACCATAATTGCCTCTTTGCTCATGAGGTAACAGATGTTTGTTTTTTGTACACGTTTCCCGCTCAAATATTATGGCTGTCTATCATACCTAGACTCTAAACGCAGGGTTCCCGGAACGCCGCCCTCAGCGGCGAGTGCGAAGCACAACCAGAGCACAACTCAGGGTCAAAAGTGGAACGTGAAATTTGGATATGGTTTTGTAGTCAGATTTGCGA
>NW_022686540.1:0-1163 GCF_011630105.1 Anneissia japonica
TAAACCTATCATCTATGGAATGCCATCTTAATTACAATCTGGGTCAGAGCTATTGCAAAAAAAAAGTTATATGAAAAATTATATACACATCAGACAGTGATAAGATTCTTGCTGATTGAATCAGCTTTATTAACAATTTATTACATTTCAAAATTGTTAATTCTCTCTGATGGACTGGCTTTATTAATATTTTATTCGCCTTAAAAATTGTTAAGTTTCTTATATCTTTTATATTTCCTTTTATAGTACTTTGACTTCAGCCACCCACCTACATATATCAACTGGTTGAAAAAGACAACATGCAGATATGTTTATACCTATGCCTCCTCATAGAGGAAGTGTCATTCTTCTTATAAATCGTTGGTGTTATTAAATAACAATCATACAAAATACTGTAGACTTCATGTATATCTGCGCATTGTTGGTGAGGTGAATACTACTGTAGGCCTAATATCACATGTACCTGATCTTTCCCTCTCCCCATGATCTCCTGTCTTAAGTATTATGTGACATTTAAATATAATTTTACAATCTAACTATACCTAATGCATATACAAAATTTTAATTATAGACGTATTCTCACTAAGTTGCATTTAGGAGTCCTTGAATTAGAAATTGAAACTGGTAGATGGTCAAAAATTGATAAAAAAGATAGATTATGCAAACATTGTACATTAAATTTAGTTGAAGATGAGTACCATTTTACTTTAATTTGGCCTTGTTACACTGATATTCGTAAACATTATATATTTAAGTATTTTATTGTTAATCCATCCAAAGTTAAGTTTACTCAATTATATGTCCACTACTGATATCAATACAATAAGTTGTTTATGTAAATTTCTTTATCACTCATTTAAATATAGAAGTGATCATTCCCCCTGTAAATAGCAATTATATTTTATTTGGGCCGAAGGCCTTATATAAAAGATGAAATAAATGTCCTTGGCCAGTATGTGCCAAGGAACGGAAACGAAAACGTCTCTGAAATTCTATATCCTATATATCAAAACCCTTAAAAATTTGCTTTTTTCTTTTATTTTCAGAATTTTTGTTTTGTTTTCACAATTGGCCTACTGCTTTCAACTTTGCCTCTTTGCAAGCTATCCAGTTGGTTGTTTCACGAGCTAGGTTGTTGTTGACCAATATTTCACCACAGCTTA
>NW_022686541.1:0-585 GCF_011630105.1 Anneissia japonica
AAAATTCTCCGGGAACTAAATTTCGTGTTACACCGGTCTACAGCAGGATCTCTCTCTGGAGTGGAAGAAAGTAATTTATGCTTCTCCCACACTTTCAAAGTCTTTTGCCGTGACAGAATGATTCGTGTGTTTTATCAAACCCTCCTGATAACGCATATCCTAGGCCTAGGCGATACACGTCACAAGGTACATCATTTTCGGCGGCCGTAGAATGTCTGAGGCAAATTAATATCGGCGTCTGCCTTTGCAAGCTTTTTGCTAAGTCGTTCTACACGTCGGCATTCTTGCTTAGTGACCGTATGTTGGTCAAAGTCAAGTCATTGATTATATTACCAAATTTTCAAACAGAAAGAAATATTAGAAGGCAGTGTATAAAAATAACAGCGCTCTTTAATTTTACAAACATATTTCGTCGTCGTGATATATATATATATATACATTTTTATATACATACATACATATATACATATTAATATGTGTACGTACATGCATAATCATGTTTAATAGTCTATACAGTTTATATCATATAATATATATATATATATATTATATATACACACACACACACATATATATATATATATA
>NW_022686543.1:0-1137 GCF_011630105.1 Anneissia japonica
AGTTGTATATATATATATATGTATATATATATATATGTATATATATATATGTATATATATATACGTATATATGTATATATATGTATATATATATATGTATATATATATATATATATAGTATAATATAATGTAATATTTTTATCATTTGGAATACCTTTATGATTTATATTTTATTACTTGCACAGATGAGACAGCCCCTAATGTGACTTGTCCAGTTGACATTGAGGTGTGCACTGACCTAGGAACAGATTCAGTGAATGCCATTTGGGAACCAGCCAATGCAACTGACAACTGCTGTAGTGATGTCAACATAACTGCTAACTACACCAGTGGAGAACCTCTGTCACTTGGTGTATACACTGTAGGATATACAGCAACAGACTGTAATGGGAATGTTGGTTACTGTGAATTTACTGTTGAAGTTAAAGGTACAGTGAACAATTTAAATACCTTAACATTATTAAAGGTACTTTATCATGAAGGTGTTTTATTGCGCACTGTTATATTCACTGCAATTGAAATAATAATAAAAATAATTAATAAATACACATTCAAAATATGGGGGATTTGATTTGACATATGGTTTTTATATAGATTGTGAGCCTCCGGATCTTGTATGCCCACCAAACCCAAATGTAGCAGGGGATGAATATTGCTTGGCAAATGTCACCTGGACAGCCCCCAATGTTACAGACAACTCTGGAGAATCTTTCACACCAGTATGTGATTATATAAGTGGAAGCACATTTTATGACGTCAGCACTGTTGTAACATGTAATGCTACTGACAATTATGACAACACTGGCAATTGTACATTTACAATTACTATATATGGTAAGTCATATTTTCATTGTCTTATAATCATTATTAACAAAATAAAATGCACTGAAAGCAGATTTTATGAGGTCAGCACTTTTTTAATATGTAACAATTATGACAAACTTACAATTGTACATTTACAATCACTATCTATGGAAAGTTTGTAATATGAATAGAAATCATTCACATAGCCTTATCCATTTGTAATATAATAAAGTAATAAAGTATATAATATAAAGTATATATATATATATATATAATAAAGTATATAATATATATATATATATATATATATATATACATATATATATATTTTAT
>NW_022686544.1:0-843 GCF_011630105.1 Anneissia japonica
CAAACAACTCATTTACCTTTTTGACCTAGAGTACATGCCTCCATTTTAATGATAAGAACCTTTTATTAGTTTGTTGAATTAACACCAAAACCTTTGGTCATAGATCATTTTATTTTCAGCTGCTTTTCTTTGGAATTCCTTGCCCAAACATATTACTGAATCACCATCAGTTGCTGTTTTAACACAAAACTTAAGACGCACCTTTTTATTATAAAATGTTTTTACTTCGGTTTAGTTGAAATTGGCGCTATATAAGTTATTATTCTTACTATTCTTATTATTTTATTAAAATTATTATTATTATTGATATTATTATTAATGAAAAAATTTTCTATTGTTGGAGGGCTCTCTTATACACATCTAGATGTGTATAAGAGACAGCCCCACCACTTCCCACTCCACGGTTTGCTCCCTCAATTGATTGTTCTCTCAGCTACTTGACAAACTTGACATTTCTGCTTCAAATAACCAAGAACTGCATCTTCAATGCATGCTTCAAATAACCAACAATTGCATTATTCAATGGATGTTTTAAATAACCAACAACTGCATTTTCAATGGATGCTTCATCAGGTAACTCCACAGATACGTATGTCTTTAAGTCTTTCAACAAATTTATGTGTATAAGAGACAGGTCTATGACTGGCTACTATAGTGTACATGTTTTTCAGATGCTAGCATGGCATTTGATTGCGGAAGTCATTTTACGCTAAATGATGAGCTTGATATTAAGCGTCAGTTGCAGATCTACTTTGTATTAGAGGGAATTCCTTGTTCTAGAAAGTTTAGTAATTGTTAGATGACTTTCCGCCATATTTCGAGTACTTTTCCGAAAAACTTCAA
>NW_022686545.1:0-2493 GCF_011630105.1 Anneissia japonica
TTGTTCCTTATTAATTTACGATTTGAGTTAGAATATCTCAAGGTGACACGGAACTTGCCATCACAATTCGCATATACTTCCCTTGCGTATGTTGATTGGCGCAATGTTGCCCCTTTTGAAATTAATTCTACCAACTTTCACTTTTCTTACCGGGAATCTCAGGGGCGGATCCAGAGATGTCCAAAAGTGGGGCCGATCGAGATAATAATACCCTAGGGGTTGCGGGACATGCCCCCGCAAAATGTTTGTGTCCTAGACGCCCGAAAATAACTTATGAGGCGTTTTGGGCGATCAAATTTTTTTTTTTTACTTTCTTCTTTTTTTTTTAACCTTCCAAAAGAATCTCACTCATGTATTTCAATATTACCATGTGGGCCTACTCAATTTCTGAAAGATAACTTGCAAAATAAAGTGTTCATTGAATCGAGTAAATTAAATTAATGTCATGGTAATGTAACATATCACCATAAACAACCAAACAAATGACGGGTAACAAAGTAATGAAATTACTGTCATAATAGCATTATCACCATTGTGTGTAAGCTATGGGTAAGTAAATGTACTGTAGGTAATTAATGACCGGTAGAACAGTTTAAATAATCTACCAGATAGCTGCTAAACGTTATGTTCTGCTTTGTCTTGAATTCTAAAAAATCTTTTTTATGTTTGTGCAAAGATGCAAATATTGTGTAATTCATAGCCAGACTAATTCCGATGTCACAAGGGTTTTGACGTCCTCCGTTCGTCTTCTTCCTTTTCTCAGATCAACTTCACAACTGAAAGCCTCAGCTCCAGCTACTTCTGCAGATACCAGACAATAATGTATTTTCTATAGAAGAAAACCTATTAGTAAATTGGGGTTTAGATGGGTTACTAGGGGTTCAGTTTATGAGGTGGGGGTGAATTCAAAGGGACCAGAATCCTTGTGACACCGCCTCGTAATATGAAGATCACCAAAAGTAAACAAAAACGAATATCATGTTTCATTAAATTATCATTACTGTAAGAACAGTTAAAATATATATTGACTTTTGACTTCTATTTAAGGATCAATTGTACCTGTATGTGTAATGGTGTTACAATCCCTTACTTTAGTTTTGTAAGATGTAGTCCGGATAAGTATAAATGTAAAGAAAAGTGATGCAATAACAAGAGAATTTACCTATTTTTTAAATGAAGGTGGTGCGTGCTTTGATGTTATTATTATTCGTCTAATGTAGAATAAAAGATACTATAATGTTATTATAAAAATATACATAATATTTGCATCATATGAGTATTTAAAATTGGTGTTTAGTAAGCATTTAGTATAGTAGTTTTCCATGTACTAATAGAAAATTAGTGCACAACGGAGCCATTAGTGCATTAATTAATTTAATTTAGCTGCAGCAATGAACAAGTAGAATTGTTAATGCAAAATGTAGGAAAATGCTGATACCAAAATGCCTAGTGCACGAGAACCGTAATAAATAACTAACGTGTGTATAGTGTATTAATTTGATGTGGAAAAAGGCATTCCCTTCACAAAATCACCACATTAAAAATTCAGATAAATATATATTCTAGGCATACATAGTAATTTAAAGAAATATATTATATGTAGTTTAATCTAACACATTATTGATCATTTACCTTTGTTTATAAGGCTTCAGTTTCAAATATCGTTATAGATTAGTAAAATAATTATCAAATTAATTGAATATTTTTCCAAAAACGACAGAACAAAAAGTATGTGTTGGAAAATAATAATACGTAGCAGAATAAATATGACCACATGGAAGATTACATGCTCATTGTACTCTCTGATTTTGAATTAAATATATCAAACAAGTGCGCAGTGGCGTACGTACTGGGGTTTGGGGCGCACAGGCTCTCACAAAAGAAAAGCTCGTACCACGAGCGTCGAGAAGGTGTGGCTGGCGAAGATGATGCGTGGGTCCCACAGAACACATAACAACCGGGAAGAAACAAGGTAAAACATCTTTCAATTTCGAAAAACCGTATGGTCTATGCATTTTTTTTTCAAAAAATTGGGCACATTCTTATAATCTGTGGGTGCCACAGAACGCAAGTACAACCGGACAAAGACATAATAAAAAATCATCCAACTTCGACAAAAACAATGAGCTATACCCTTTGTTGTGAATTATAGCAGAACTAATTGATGAGATATCGTCTGAATTAACACTATCCCATCCGTAGAAATAAGTTGACAGATACATTTAAGGTAGCTGAATCAGGCGTACAAGAAGCAGTGGGCACGTCTACAGATAAACATATCTTAGCCAATCAGTGAAATTGTAGAAACGTCCTCGTCGCGGCCCTGGATACCGCTAATTACCACCACCACCAACACCACCACCACCACACAAGATCAAGTCAAAATCTACCTGTATCATCTAGATATGGACCTTACTCAGAAAAAAAAAAAAAAACCGGATACCCGCATCATCATTTTTATCAAGTCATCTAATGGAAGTTGCTAAAAATAAA
>NW_022686546.1:0-1401 GCF_011630105.1 Anneissia japonica
ACGTAACCAATAACGTAAAGCATTTCTAATACCAGCAACAGAAAGTGAAAATCTCCCGCATTCACTCATAACTGCAATAGTTTGAGCTGTGCTGCCTATTCCTAAAATAAATCTGCAAAACCTAGAGTGAAGTTTTTTAATAATTGGTATGCCATTGATTCCCCAGATCTCACTGCCATACATTAACATTGGTACTATTTTTACATCAAAAATGTTGTTCCACAAATGTATTGGTATGTTGCCAAATTGGTTATGAATTAATCGTTTTAAAGTAAAAAGAGCTTTGTTTGCTTTTGTACCGTTATAACTAATTGCATTCGTCCATGTGCCATTTGAATTAAACACTACACCAAGATAATTGTAAGATTTAACTACTTGTAATAAAACATCTTTATAATACCATTTTTCTATTTTCTTTAAATTTTCCCCCATTTTTAAAAACGACAACATTACTTTTTTCAATATTAACAGTAAGACCGCATTTATCACAATAGACAGCCAATTTGTTTAAAGAAGATTGCAAACCAAAAACAGTGTCATTCATAAGAACAAGGTCGTCTGCGTAAAGTAAATGGTTAATGAGAAAATCGCCAATTTGAATTTTATGTGTACGTTCCGATGTATTTAATATTTTACTTAAATCGTTAATAAATAGATTAAAAAGAAAAGAGGATAGAGGTGACCCTTGTTGAATACCAATTAAACATCTGAATTGATTACATGCACTGCGGCATGTCGGAAGAACTTTCATAGTGTATAAGGTTTTTATTTAATTGGAATAACTTATTACATAGGCCTAAGATGTTTAATAATGATCCCTTCAAATAAGTTTTTCTTTTAAATGTATGGATTGAATTTTTAAAGTCGCTATTGTAACTTTAAGTTGGATAATTTTTTAATCTGATTGTTTATTTCTATTTTTAACTTGAAGCAGTTATATCTTTTAATCTCATTTGTTTTTTAATTACGAATCAACAGACGTTTACTCAGTGGCGTATCTAGAAGTCTTGAATTTCGGAGTGAGGGGGGGGGGTGGACTGATGGGGCATGAATGAAAAAAAATGGAAGATTTTGGAACACAATGAAATAGGAAGAAATAGAAGCAAAAGGGAAAGGAAAATCAAAGGATTTGGGATGGAAAGAAAAGTAACAGGCTATGAAATAATAAAAAAAAGTAACACGCTTTTACAGAATCTTTAAGAATTGCTGTGTTGGTCGAATTGAATAAATCGTTACAATCACCAAATCATTGTAATAATTATTAATAATCATCAAACTAATTGTTAAATTAAATAAACCAATAAAAAACTAGAACTGAGAAAATTTATATAAATTAGTGCCTATTTTTGTTAACCACAATAATGTTTGTTTTTTAATCTTATAATTTTTATGTTAATGTGT
>NW_022686547.1:0-511 GCF_011630105.1 Anneissia japonica
CTCAATTCATTGTGAGGTCCTGTGGCGGATGAACCCCCCAGTCTGAATAATCTGGATATTATATACAGCTCAGGAGTAAAGTGTGATGTAAAATTGTTTTTTATTCTTTGTATTTTTAGTGTTTTTTGACTGTGACATATTTTTATATACTGTACATTTATTAGTCTTATCACAAATTTTATAGATTTTATTGTAATTACCCAATCTACAATTCAGCTTAATGCTGCCAAAGATTGTGTTTTCGATGTTTTTTATCTCAATAAAATATACCCAAATAGAAAGATGACTCTTAGAAGCGCTAGTCTTCGTTTCATTCAGCTTTAATTTCTTGCATAACAGCCTCTGTAGAGTGAGGTTAGTGCTACTTGGATTGCTGGGTCAAAAGTTGCGTAAAGTTAAAGATCATCGGCGTAAAAGTGGAATTGAACACCCGATTCTGCAATAGGTTAATACATAAGCAATTGTTATCTGCTTAGAAATCATGCAACTGACTATTTGTTAACATTCGTCA
>NW_022686548.1:0-1023 GCF_011630105.1 Anneissia japonica
AACCTTCATCACATCTTTTGATATTCCCTCTAAAAACTTAAATAACAGAGGAAGAAAAAGATAAGGTCCTCAAACTACAAGATGATTATCATGATATTTTCAGCAAAACAAACAGGGATTACAGTCGTACAGATTTAATCAAACACACCATAGATACTGGGAATGAGGCAGCATGTTTATAGGACTTCTAAGATGAGAGAGGAGATAAGGAGACAGTCTGATGAGTTATTAGATAAGGACATCATTGAGTCTAGTCATAGCCCACGGAGCTCACCTATAGTTATGGTTCAGAAAAGGATAACACCTTTTGTTTCTGTGTAGATTATAGGAAAATTAATCATATCGATCTATCTGCCCACATTTCCCAACACAATTACTCGCACAGCATTCACAGCAGGAATCACACTGTCAGCGGGCTGATGTTTTCACGAAAAACAGGCAAAAATATTTCAAAATCGTAAATTCTCAGTGTATTACTGGTCAGAAAAATGTGTATTTTTGATATGTTCTAGTTCAATTACTTCTGTATCTTACTGTTTTTATTAGAATTACAAATGCTTAAAAAAGTTCCTGTCTTTTTGCAATTTTCGTAAGCTACTACCCTGACCGCTTCCTATGTAAACGGCTGGATTTGCTGCTTTTTAGCGCGTTCTCTGTTTCTAAAATTCTTATTTAAGGCATTAGCCAATAAAAAACATCCTTGTATACCTGATAAAAAGAAAATTTAATATGCATAGATTCCATACATGAAAGAATGATTTTGATTGGATAAAAAAAACCCCTGTCTTTTTACAAATTAAACAAAGGATAGAAGCGCGCGAATTGATCTTATTCATCGACTGATTTTTACATTGGGCTGAATAGACGTTGTGAGAGTGCTCGGAAAGACTTTGCTAAATATCTCAAGATTTTTGTATATATGTATTATAATTTTTGTTCATATATCATTACTAACATTCATTTAACAATTTTAGCTAGAAATTCATAGGAATTATTCTACTATTAAGTCTAAATTCTAGGTTT
>NW_022686549.1:0-510 GCF_011630105.1 Anneissia japonica
AACGATCAACGCGGCCAGCAGCACGATGACACGCAATGCGAATTTCAGTCGACGCCCGTTCGACCCTTCCAGGTACAGCGAAGACACCTGACATGTGAGCACCCTTCTCCAGAATGCCTCCCTCTCCACGGAGCCGGTCGGGAAAAAGGTTCCCGACACTTTGCCTCTGTAACCCAGCGTTCGGACGTAAAATTTGTAATCCGGTTGTTCGACGGTCCCGTCGGAAATCTGTTCGTAGTGGTGCCTGAGAACGCTGGCGATCGTGTCGGCCATCCTGTTAGCTCCGAACAGATACTCCAAGATGACGAACGGAAGAAACGACAACGCGAACGCGACGATGCCCACTCCCGTTAACCACTTCATCAGAACGTCGGATCCCGGTCGTTCGAACGCCGAGTCCCCACACTCTTCCTGTCCGACTCGATACCGTTCGTGGCAACCGTACTTCTGATACCTTTCGGCGGCGAACGTCTTGTACAGCAGAAACACGAACGCCGAACAGAGGAGCAG
>NW_022686549.1:608-831 GCF_011630105.1 Anneissia japonica
TCTGAACACTATGTCGCCGGTCAGATTCGCAAATACACCTTCTATCATCTCACCGCGCTCCGCGTACGCGTACGTCGAACCGAAGGTTCTGAACAACGGCGAAAGCGGAAAACCGCCACCACCACCACCACCACCAACTACTCCTGCTCTTCTATCTCCTCCTCCTCCTCCTCCTGTTCCTTTTCCTCTTTTCACCGACACTGCAGAACCCCCCACGAAACCT
>NW_022686550.1:0-784 GCF_011630105.1 Anneissia japonica
ATTGGCTTATTTGTGTATTTGTGTAAATATTATTTTTATTTTATAATGTGAAGCGCTAACTATTCCTTGTTAAGTCATATCGCATTCCTAAAGAATATCTAATATGGTGCAATAATGAATGTTGGTGCTATGCATTTGTTGTACATTAAGTATTGACATAAACAGCTGTAGTAACCCTAACCTGTTATATGAATAAAAAAGCTAATCTGGTGATTTAAATGCCGAAATTTAAACATAATGTCATTTTCCAAATTTGACTGAGATATTAATCTTGTTGCACATTCACGTCGTACACACAGGACCATCGGATTTGTGTCCCATCTCAGTTAAAGTTGTAAGAAATTCTCTATTTATGTATGTTGTATTTTAATACACTGCACAGTCCATGTTATGTATATATCGTAATCTAACTTAAACAAAACATAATGTATTTTTAAAGATGAAAAAATACAATAATCTTGCATTACGTTGGATAAAGCGCAGATAATCCATCATTAAAGAAGCCTATTAATACAGTCAATATAGGCACCGTAACAATAATTGCGCGTCGTAGACAAGTTGTGTCACATGACAGGCTCTATAATATCGCAGGCATTAAGAGCATCATTGCATTTACTCAGTAGGCTTATGCGTTGCTGTTAAAGCCGTTGTAAATAGTAGGTGTGCATTGCAGATGCTATGGGTTTCGGATATTATTGTATGCATTAAGCCTAAATTTTAGTATTAGCGTTGAATTCATTATAATTATTTATTACTCTATAATACTATTCATTATTTTAAAAAT
>NW_022686551.1:0-1321 GCF_011630105.1 Anneissia japonica
TATATGACTATTATCAACCAGTATTTCTTCCCCTGACTCATGCTATTCTATATTATGTAATTTATAACCTGCATTATGTTTAAGGTCAAACAAATAAAATTTATAATGACAGGTCTACGAAACAGATGATTTCCTCTCGCAGCACTCAATTTATATTTTGATTTAAATACTTAAAATTAACCTAAAGAGACTTGTTTTACCTAAGTTCAATACTTTTTTATGCAATGGAAACTTAACTCGACCTGCAATAGGCACCGGTGTTAACATCTCTGCTCTACCACATTAATTACCAGACGCACCTCCTGTCTTTCAGTGGTGCATGCTGCACGCGCCCCATACGCGATCAGCATCACTTATAGCGACAAATTAAAGGTTTGATGACCTACTACGAATAACTACAGTATATAGGCCTAATTCATATGAACACGCCAAATCAACAAGATTTCGAGAAGGAACAGAAAAGGCTGGGAGCACTGAGCATTCCAAATGGCCAAAGTGGCAATGTCAATCTTAAAACAGTAGTATTACAATGTATGTATTTCTATTAAAAACAAACCTTAAACAAACGAAGTGCTCATTTCACGATATTTCGTTTTCCTTACAAGGTCTACTATCACTGTCTTCTAAATTTGCCTTAATTCGAAAACATTTCATGGTAGTACATTGTTTTGTTTGTTTTTGTAATGCTCAGATAATCAAATAAGTAGGGCCTATATTTAGAGGTATTTCAATGATCGTGCAATTATCATACGGAAATAAAATACTGACAAGATAAGCAGTGGCGTAGGAGTCTTGAAGTGGGGTGGGGTGCGAAAGTAAATTTGTGGGAGTGGGCTTGATGATTAGGTAAGGGCTGCTAGCTCAGACAAATAGGGCTAGACGATTTGAGTGATTTTTAACTACTTGAGCGTGATTTTCTTGCTTGGAACATTTTCAATGGGGTGGGGAGGGGGCCCGCGCGCCTCTCCTAGATACCAGGGGCGGATTTAGAGGGGGGCTAAACAGGCCCCCCCCCTAAAATTTCATAGCCATTTCTTTTTTACTGCTTTTTGAAGGTCCAAATTAAAATATTGTTTAATGTTTTCTTCACACACATCATATTTATGGGCTAAACATTTTAAAGTAGTTGTTTTTCAGTGATAAAATAAAAATGAAATACGTTTTTTAACCGATCAGCGGAAAAAACGTAGCTAAGAAAGCTGCTTTTGCCTTGCCTTCATGCTCAAATCTCGAAGCAAAGGCCGTTGTGTAGCGGTCTCAACGTTTGTATAATACACTAAACTTTTCGTGTCGCGCGGGTTTGTTCTTGTCTAGTCTTTCC
>NW_022686551.1:1456-2373 GCF_011630105.1 Anneissia japonica
ACACGTACCCCCCACTTTTCAAAGTGGGGGGGGGGGACATGATATCGATTGTCCCCCCCCCCACTTTTCACCAATCTTCTATAATTAAAACCCCACTTTTACAAGCGAATGGAAATAATAACAATTACGCATGACTCCAAAACCAAGTAAAAACGCAATTGTTTAAACATTTTGTAACCATCTCAGAAACCCACTAGATCGATTTTATGTGTGCAACGTCTATCAGAGGCTAAATTTATTGTGAAAACAATGTACTGAACGTTGTTGAAATTGGAAGCATGTATCCTTATTAGGCCAATATTTTTACAAACTCAAAAGTGCAAAATTTCTAATATAAACGATTTATTCTTTTTGTATATTATTATGACCCGTACGTATAGTGTTTAATATTATCTACATACATAGGATTACTGTTTTTTCTAATTTCACGTATATGATGTCTCCCTATTTCGATTAAGTAATAAGCCTACCAAAAGTTTACAAACTCCAGTGTTACGTTGACGCAGTCTCGCAATGACGCCATAATAATCAGTGGCAGATTCTAGTGGGGCCGAGCCGGCCCTAATTTTTCCAAAATTATTTTTTAAAAATGGGAAAAAAAAACAAAGGAAAATTAGAATTAGAATTTAGGTCTGAGAGTGCCATTTCCGGCAATCTAGAGGTGTCATAATCATAAATTTTCTTACCTCAGCCCCAACCATGGTGGGGCTGAGGTGGCAGTCCAGCTACACTCTCCATTTGTAAAAGTCCTCTCTGGGCCCAGCTCTATTTCAAATTACTGGATCCGCCACTGGATATTTTAAAGATTTCGTATGGAAATAGATGTTAATTGCATTGCTTAAAATCAATTAAAGTGGTTCCCAACCTGAAAAAAAAATCCACCCACTCCTGTGTTGGAACCCATTATTATTTCTTTA
>NW_022686552.1:0-600 GCF_011630105.1 Anneissia japonica
TTATGGAGATAGTAACAATCATAAATCGATTATAAATTTAATTATATATTTTTAGACAAAAAAAATAAACCCTCTTGGCCCACGGCCCATTTTTTTGACACCATGACCATGCGTATTATTAACCTGTAGTGTATATATACGAAGAATTTTTTCTAGTAAGTTGACTAACAGGTACTTGGTGTGGTACTAGGTTTATTGCATTTATGGCTTAGGGGCCGTGGTTTACCTCCCTCCGTTTAGTCGTGCTGGATCAGGGGTAGTAAACTCAGCGATCGTGGGTTCGATTCCCACACGGGGCAATTTTTTTTTTTTGTTATTTATTTTTTTTAAGGTCGTGGGTTCGATTCCCACACGAGCCAGGTTTAAACATTTTTTTTTAAAGGCAGTTTAGTTGATGGTGGATAATGATAGCAAACCTGTAGGTTGTGGGTTCGATTCCCACACGAACCCATTTTTTTTAAGGGTGAAGGTGGATAATAAATAGCAAACCTGGATGTTGTGTGTTCGATTAACACACGAACCATATATTTTTTTTTAATCTATGAATGTTCAGCTTTCCGTTTACTGGGCCGGGTGGCAGGGGCGGATCCAGAAGTTTTG
>NW_022686553.1:0-773 GCF_011630105.1 Anneissia japonica
GTACTAACCAGTTGGTTTTGGTAAGCCGTGACGGCTGTGAATGATGTTTCATCGAACACAAACGTCCGTACCTCCTCCTTTTCCAGTGATGTCACTGTCGTCATCTTGTCCTTGTATTTCATAATATGTACCCTTGGCTGATATCTATGCATGGAGTTCAAAATAATCTGAATGCAAAAGAAGCATTATAAAAATGTATGTAAGTAGATTTCCAATGGCACAGTGATAAAAAATTAGGTCAATTGCAGGACCGAATTCTTGGCTTTGTGCGGATAGCAGGGACTGGGGTAGAGAAGAGAGAAGTTTCGTAATTTCATGACATACAGTAATTATAAAGTGTGAGTATAATACGTACTCCAAGTACAGAAATACACTCCATGGTGTTGGGATTTAATACTTTGACATTAATTATGTCTCACCATCATGATACTTTGAGTAGGCCTATGTATTATACTATCTTAGCTACAAACTTTTTTTTTATATATAAGAACCTGTAAAGTGTTGCCCAGGCTCTGTGTTCTTACTTTTTTGCCGATTTCAGGCTTAAAATTTTCGTATTTTGTTTTTAGTTTTCACTTTACAAACACAGAAAATTATTATTGTACAGCAGTATTATTAATGTAATATGAGGGTACCGGTATTACATAGTCACACCTACTGCAAATAAGGTACGGATAAGATATGTTATATATTCTTTTTTTTTTTTTTCTTTTTTTATAAAAACCTCATTTGACATTTTTTTTCCTTTTTTTATGAAAACCTCATTTGACATT
>NW_022686554.1:0-789 GCF_011630105.1 Anneissia japonica
CTAAAGAGGGTGACACGATGACGTCGCGGGGTCTCGGCCAATCCAAAGAGGGTAACACGATGACGGAACTATTACGCAAGCTGGTGCGAAGAGCTGTTCAAGAGCAAAGACACAGACACGAGTTTAAGGCTTTTATTACATCCACTCCAGTTTCGCTCTAGTTGCACAGAAGACGTCATCGTACCACAGATCGTCTGTAATGTAGTATTATGTTGTGAGTGGTGACAAAGAAAAGACACAGACACGTGTTTACGGCTTTTATTGCATCCGCTCGAGTTGAACAGAACACGTCATCGTACCCCAATAGCTTGTAATGTGTATTATGTTGTAAGTGATGACAAAGAAAAGACACAGACACGAGTTTAAGGCTTTTATTACATCCGTTCGTGTTTGATAGAAGACGTCATCGTTCAACAATTGCTTGTAATGTGTATAATGTTGTAAGTGGTTAAAAAGAAAAGACACAGACACGTATTTACGGCTTTTTTATTGTATTGAAAAAACGCTCGAGTTATAGCGCCCTCATCGGTTAGTAACCAAAACATCATCGAAGTCCGTGTTGATCTTGGTCTGTGTGATGATGTGCATTTCGGTAGGGAAAATACACCAACTTACGGTTTTTACTGCATCCGCTCGAGTTGTACCGGCCTCTTGAGTCTTCTTGGCTTCGTCTTCACGTGTCAGCCGCCGCTCGTCAACTGAACCAAGTCAGCTACCTTTCTCACTTTTATACCCTCATGCGCGTCAATTATGCAAATTTTAGGCTTACAGACTGTCTTATTTTTGATT
>NW_022686555.1:0-736 GCF_011630105.1 Anneissia japonica
TGTTGTCTTCAAGTTCTTCGTCGGTATACAGTATATCGTTCTTCTTGCTCTTTTCTCCGCACTCTCTGCGGGATTCCCCATGGGGTCTTCCACGGGTGCGTGGATTTCCCCCGGTGATTGGCTGCAACGTATAGATGACGTCATTCACAACCAAACACCGGGGCAGCGGCACATCACTCGTCCCACTTTTATTTTTTAGAATTCCTCTCCGGGCTTCCCCATCACAGTTGTGTTTTTTTTTTTTTTGTGAGAAAAAACCAAGAACCGATAAACAAATGGAATTGTGGTGAATCCCATAATTTCGGAAAAGGATGCCAATAGGGGACGATGAAAGTCCCGAAGCAGGATTGCTAGCGGGGCTGGCTCCCATGGGTAAACCGGCCGCCGCAGCCGCTAAAAAAAAATGCCAAGGTGGGGAACAGAAATGTTCCAACCAACATGCCACACAAAAATAATCCCAGTGGGAAAAGCAGCACCATAGAAATACAACTTAAACACCCAGGATAAATTTGAATATCCCAATTGGGTCTTGGATTTTAAAAACAAGACAAGCCAACCTGCCCGAAAACAGTAGCTGCTCGAGAATAGAACAGTGGCAAATGAGAGGACTAAAGTTCCAACCTACAACAGGAAGGCCATGGTAAACCTCCAATTTTGGGGTGTGGAGGCAATTTGTCCTCCACGAGCTTTTGGTGAGCAACTGAAAGGAGGATGGGGGGGGGGGGGGTGCAACAAT
>NW_022686556.1:0-753 GCF_011630105.1 Anneissia japonica
GTACATGCTGTCGGGAGAGGCGAAGACTTACGTTTTCACGATGTACAACGACACGGTTCGGGATCCCAAGGTGCTGGTTCAAGGACCGACGTACGACAAGCGCGGAGGAAAATCCCTCCCAGTTTACATGCGTACCGACCTGTGGAGCGACAAGATCAGCATCGGCTATCCTCCCGTGCCCAGCGATCGCGGACACGACGAGTCGGATGACGCTCTCGTCTACGTGGACGGTCGGGTTGTGTCGATGACCGTGTCCTCGAACTTGTGACGGCAGCCGGGTGACCAACATTTTCTCCTCACCACGCCGGTACCCAGTTCGTGCTGCAGCTTCTGCCTGCAAGATCGATGAAGTCGTCCGGACATCGGGCAGTGTCGCTCGTCCGTGTCGAAGAAGAGAAAGTTTCCTCTCCTGACCGTGCGCTTTGTTTGGATGGACGTTGCACGTTCGACGGCAGACACGATTCTCGACAGATCCTCTTCGGACAGCAACTTCTCCAGCTCCTGCTACTCGCCGTAGTCTGCATGAATCACGCCCGCCAGAGACGCACCGAAAAACTGCTCAGACCAACCGAAAAAACTGCTCAGACCAACCGAAAAACCGCCGTCGGTCACAGACGTGACCGACGGCGCCACGTCGACGCCTCGGAAGCATCTCCAGGATCCGACGTCGGACGTGCCGACGTCGGATCGAAGGCACTTGGAATACCTTCGAGCGAGAACGAATGGTCGTGGCAGTTGTCCTTCGCCCGTCAG
>NW_022686557.1:0-582 GCF_011630105.1 Anneissia japonica
ATATTTCGAGTACTTTTCCAAAAAACTTCAAACTTTCAATGGAATAGTGTTTGTTTCAGGCTATCTTACTTTGCCTAACAAAAAAAATTACATTTTGACTCAACTTTTTAACATTGTCACTTTTTGCACAAAAGTGCTTATCTCGCTGAGTTGAGCACTTAGTGCAAATTTTTGACATTGGATATTTTTGTTGAATAAAAGTTAGTTAATGTAGAACTTGGTTTAGCCGGTTTTTGATTAATAAATTATGTAGTTTTTACATGATTTAATGTATGGAAGGCAAACGCCGCCAAAAATACAATTACAAACACACAACGTACTAGCACAAACACACAACGTGTTAGCACAAACACGCAACGTACTAACTCAAACACACAACGTAGGCCAACACCGCCAAAAATACATTTACAAACACACAACGTACTAACTCAAGCACACAACGTACTACGATGCAGGCCACAACCGCCAAAAATACATTTACAAACACACAACGTACTAACTCAAGCACACAACGTATTACGACGCAGGCCACAACCGCCAAAAATACAATTACATTCACACAACGCACTAACTCAAACATAC
>NW_022686558.1:0-620 GCF_011630105.1 Anneissia japonica
GTAGATTAAAAACATATATCTCAAATTTATCTGAGCTGCACTGATGAGTCCTAAAGGATGAAACAATGTTGTATGCAGATTGATTTAACTTATATATGTTTTTAATCTACTTGTTTATTATATAATATATTGTTTTATAATAAACAAGTAGATTAAAAACACATATATATATATATATGTTTTTAATCTACTTGTTTATTATATGATGCAAAAACGCTTCTAGACAATCGAATACAAAATGTTTTATAAAGTAACATTAAACTGAGAATAAAGTGGTGTAAAAGCAGTGCTTTGAGGATTTTGGAAACTCCATGGAAACATCAAAGTTTGGGTGCATTTACATGCAGTTTGAGTGCATTTAGCACTGTTTCTGTCATTATTTTATTAGTTATACCACAATGCTATGCAGCAACATTGATTCTATGTTACTTCATAATAATACAGGTAGGACTTATATATATATATATTTGAGCTTATAAGTATCCATAGGGGGAAACTAAAACAATGAAGAGGGTTTAAACAGTACCTTAAGGAGAAAGTAGTATCGCTAAGGGGAAACTAAAACGACCATAAGGCGAAATCATAGACAAAAGCGTTTCCCCTTAAGAGACGAATAAAGG
>NW_022686559.1:0-275 GCF_011630105.1 Anneissia japonica
ATTTGACTTCTTTTTAGATTTTGATGACGTCATCATTGTCAAAAAAATTGTTTTTTCTGACCCCCCATCTTTCTTTCTTTAAAACGTTGATGAGCCCATATCATCTTAACCATTCGTCATTTCTGAATCATATTAAGTGAGCATAACCTTCAGGACAAGGTTGAATGTTAGGTACCTTAGTTTTCCGTTCGCGCGACTTAACGTGCGCGTACGCGTACGTCAACATTTATATATGCATAAAACCATGAATATTTTTAATCAGTTATAGCTCCTTA
>NW_022686559.1:293-2255 GCF_011630105.1 Anneissia japonica
CCCAATTTTTATTACATGATCTGAAAGCACATGAGTTGTAGATACGATTTCATATATCATATTGGCTGATCGGACATTGTGACGTCATCATATTGCCATTTGAATTAAGAAAAAATTTAATTTTTATTTATTACGTTATTACTTTTTATACTCGTTTGAACGTACTCGCTTATCTTGATTGATTGTCTCCCACCTGTGAGTATGTTATAGCTAAATCAATTCTCTTTTAGACGTGTCCCTTTATTTTTCATTTTGATCACGTCAACATGGTCAAAAAGGATGAATTTGGGAGCCCTTTTATCTCTCATTCTTAAAAGATGTTAAACAATAGAACAGATGAGGGCGGCAGACTGCATTTCGACGCTATCAGACTAATATATATAGGTTATGTGAAGGGAAAGTTCGTGTGGCATTACCAAATAACAGGCGGTTTTAAATACACTTGACAATGTTTAATTTCGTGTGCTATTTTTGTACTCGCACACATGGTGACGTGCGTGTCTGTTAAAATTTGAAAATTCTCCATATTACTATTCAGATAGTTTAAAGAACGTTTCGGGTCATTTTTAGCATTTCAAAACTTTCCAAAATTTACCCGCCGTACGTTCATTTCCACAAAGCTGGAAATCACGTTTTGTTACATACTTTGTATTTCTGACACATTATTCTTATCAGGAGTCACTCTTTGTGCTATTACCGTGCTCACGGGCGTCAAGACGTACGTGTACACATGCAGAAATCTTTATTTATTTATTTATATTGTATTATTATTTTATATATACTGTAATTACTTATATATTTATATATTTATTTATATATTTGTTTGTATATTTATTTGTATATTTTTTTACATATTTATATATTTTTGTGTATATGTATTTATATACATTTATATGTTTATATATTTTTTTATATAATTATTAAATTTTTTTATATATTGTTTGTTTATTTAATTGTATATTTATTTATATATATATTTATATATTTATATATATTTATATGTTCATATATTTATTTATAGATTTATATATATATATTAATTTTTATATATATATATATATTTATTTGTATATTTATATATATATATATATTTTTTTTTTAATAAGTTCATATTTATTTTATATATTTATTTATATATTTATATATATTATATTTATATATATATTTATACATATATATATATATATATTAATATATTTATTTTTATATATTTATTTGTATACATATGTATATATCTATTTATATATACTAAGTCGAAAAGTGTATGTACAGTACTGCGCATGGCTGGACTACATTTCATTGAAATTTGGGGTATTTTACCTACTTGCCCAATGTACAAACACAAGATCAACACTAGATTTGAACTCGTCACTGAGGACGAGTTAGGTGATCCGCTGTACTTTGACCCTCACGAAGCACGCACGGTTCTGATTGAAAAATATTATATGCTAAAACATGCTCTATTTAAGAGTAATTTTGAGCATTTTAAAAGGAATTTTAAAGGAAAAGAGTAATTTTGAGCATTTTAAAGACTTAAGAATGTGTACACATACGTCTTAACGTCCTTGCGCACGATAGTATTAATACAGTGTCACAATCCCAACACATGTAACCGAAACGTAAGTTCCAGCTTCAGTACGTGCTGTGGGCGTGGAAATGAGCGTACAGCGCGTAAATTTTGGAATATTCAAAATGACCCGAAACGTGCTTTAAATTATCTGAAAAGTGATATTAACAATTTTAAAATGTTAACGCACAAGTACGAATACCTTATACGACGTGCCTGACGAACCTTGTCAAGTTTAATTTAAAACCCCCTGTTGGTTGGTAATGCCACACGAATTTTGCCTTTACAGTATACGAACTATCGGTCTGATAGTGTCGAAATACCGTCTGCCGCCCTCTATTTTCAATGTGTTTACATCTTTCAAGAAAGAAAGATGAGAAGGCTCCAAAAAAACC
>NW_022686559.1:3311-5358 GCF_011630105.1 Anneissia japonica
GGCAATTGGTTAGGCTGATATGATCGATAATGTAAAAAAGCAAAATTGCGCGTAGATGACGTCATCAATGACTGTCATCTTGTAAACCTTACCGTGACTATTCTAGGAGATGCAAAATGTTTGTTAAAGCGCGCTTGTGCTAAGCTCACAGCAATTTTGAGATATCGTGCGAACAGAAATGGAAGGAAAGGTAGAATAAAAAAAAGTTGTAAGATCTCTGACAATAACAAGAGGTGATCCGCTAACGTTAGCGGATCACCAAAAAATAATTCATGGTGGCCTAGTACCTCTGCAGAGACTTAAAAAAAATAGGAAAACTACTCCAATTTCCAAAAGGCATCTCACCATGATAGAAAAGTCAACCAAAGCCAATTTTGGACTAAATGTATCATTTTGAAGAAATTAAAGGTGATGTTGGTGTTGTACAGACAAATTGAGTTAGAAGGAAAAAAATACACCCTAAAATCTACCATTAAATTTGAATGATGTTATTTTAGTTCTGTACAATCCTTCTATAGTAATGAACCATGAAAATTTCAACAAATATAATTCCATTCTTATAGAGTAGAGTGGCATCAACTACAAAGCTTACATCTTGGGGTAGAGCTTGACACATGTAAGATGGAAGCACGGGTAACCCTAGATAAGTTGAAACGCTACACATTTGAGATTAAGAAACTTCTTTCTGTAGATGAAATAACACTCAACGAATTGCAGTCATTAATTGGGAAGTTTTGGAAATTTGCGACCTGTGTTATTAAACCTGGTCGTGCCTTTTTGTGTAGGTTATACCGCCTCATTGCAGGAAAGACATCCCCATTCAGTCGTGTAAAACTCACACAGGGTACAAAAGACGACCTTAAGACCTGGCTTCATTTTTTGTTCCAATACAACGGAACAACCCTCATAAAAATGCTCAATAAATTAGATTCGGATTGATTACACTTCTACTCCGACGCTTCTAAGTCCGGTTATGGGGCAACCTTCAATAATCAATGGATACAAGGTACCTGGCCATCTTTATGGAAATCCTTTGACATCATGATTCTTGAGTTGTATCCTATATTTATCATGCTCTCAATATTTGCAAAACAGTTAGCAAACCTCAAGTAATGACAGTGTTATGCATATCGTTCGCCCCATATTGCTTGTTCCGCTCACGTCCAGACATATACCAGGAAAAAAGAACATTTTGTGTGATGTACTGTCTCGGTTTCAGGTAACAGGAAAGCTACTAAAAGAGAGCAACATGCAGCCGCATCCTCTACAAATTTACACATCTAGATGTGTATAAGAGACAGGATCAAGCAATGGACACATTTTTGTCACTTTCTACGACGACATAACCTACCGCTACGTATGCCATCAACCCAACAAGCCTTATCCCTTTACGTGTGCTATTTGATAAAATCTGGACTTGCAGTCTCTACCGTTAAAACCAACCTTAGTGCAATTTCATTTATGCACAAGATTTCTTACATGGATCCGACAGTCTCGAGAAAATTGACCATTCTGTGTAGAGGAGCCTCAAAACTAAAACTACAGCAGTCCGCCACTTTCACTCGGCTACCAATCACTACACAGATTTTCACTAAACGAATAAAGAACCTCCAATTCGCAACCACTTCGCGTTATGATTTCACTCTCTATAAAGCTCTATTTCTAACATGCTTTTTTGCCTGCCTACGAGCCAGCGAAATTGTTGCTACGAAAACTCCTGAACATACGCTAACGTCCAACGACATAGTACTTCATAAGGATAAAGTAGTCATCACTTTCTGCACGTTCAAACATAGCAAAGGTCCACATCCAAAATATGTATTTAAGGAAAATCGTGGAAGCTGCCTGTGCCCTGTGAAAGCACTACACATATACGGAAAAATTCGCCCCAAAGTGGAAGGTCAATATTTTGTATTTCCAACTGGTACACCAGTAAACAGGGCACATCTGTCTGAAACAATAAGATTGTGCGCACGATATGCTAATCTAGACCACAGGCGTTTTAACACACACCCTTTCAGGATAGGAAGAGCAACAGAACTACATA
>NW_022686560.1:0-1334 GCF_011630105.1 Anneissia japonica
AGACCAAATACAAATATATTATTCTATAAGTGAAATTCGTTTGTATCGGGATCAAATTCAAGTGTACTTCGCACGTAAACATGTATCTGTAACTAATCGGATATAACCTAGTTTGTGAAATAAATCAAACATTTGAAATTCTTCTGGCATCCGATGGCTCTTTGAATAATTTAACGCAGTATTGTCGTAATAATGATGTTTTAATTGTGTACCGTCCGATGATGTATAAAACGGATAAAAACCATACAATGAGACGCTTTCACACATGGATGCAGCTACCGTATAAAGATACAGACCTGACGAAGGATTAGAAATGCCCCAGATCCTGTAAAATAACAAATAATTCATGATTAGTCAATCATTGTATCTTAATAGGATGATAATACGAAAACATCTTTAAAATTCAAATACAATGATTTTAAAGTAATATACTGTAATCAATTCTATTCATAATATCCATCAACTATTATACTAAATCGATTATTTTCTTCACTCATAATGTTATGATACCAAAAAAAAACATTACATTACACAGAGTAGTCAGAATCAGAATCATCATCATAATCATTATCATCCATTATTATCATCAACAACTCCCTAAATCACTCTCCCATCGTATATATTTTGACATACTGCATCACTAACACAGTTTTTGTGTAATTTTCTATTATTACCATCATACTTTATCATCATCACCTATCACCGTTCTCCATTATCGTACTATCAACAATTTTCATCCTTTATCATCATTGTCATTATCATCATGATCATGTAATCATAATTATTACAATCATCTTCCTAATCATTATTTTCTATATTATTCCACAGCACCATTATAATCCCTATCATAATCATCACTTTTTACTGTATCATCATTGTCACAATCATCTACTACCGTCATCCATCAAATCAAATCCATCATCATTCAATATTGTCATCTTCTATCAACATTACAACATCATCATTATCGGAATAATTCAGTATTATCGTAATCCTCCATCACTATCATCATCCATTAATTTTCTATTATCGTCGCCATCATTTTTTCACCATTCAGCTTCATAAGTTATCATCATTTATCATTCTCCATCATTATAGATTCGTATATGATTAATGGAAGAAGACAATGATTGTGTAAATTTTGATTTTTTTTTCTAAAAATATAATACTGGGAATATTTTAATATGCTATATCAAGACCTAAATATCTGATTTAACATACAGTACTTTGCAGAAATATGGCTCTTCATATATTTAATTTGCCCAAAACATGATTTTAAAGAATTTCTTAGTAGGCATTAGGTTAAAATTTGTAATAGCAAATAAATTGACACC
>NW_022686561.1:0-4081 GCF_011630105.1 Anneissia japonica
CCCCGGACCCCCTACGACAGTGTTGTCTCAATCGGCCCAACTTTCGGCCCCCCTTCCGGCCCCCCTTTTGGACATGTCTGGATCCGCCCCTGGTTGTCAAATGCATTTCAAACCAGCCTGGTTTTTGATTTACGTTTTGGAATAGAGTTTGGAGAGGGCGTTTGATTAATTCAGACCTACGTTTTGAATTTGAATTACATTTTAAAGAAATTAGAACTACATTTTGGAAAATTTGAACTACGTTTTCAAAAAATAGAACTTCATTTTGGGAAACTAGATCTACATTTTGAGAAATTTACGCCTACGTTTTGATAAATCAGAATTGAATTTTGCAATTACTTTTTGATTTTAACATGGACTTTTGCTGCGTATGGCACCCCATATTTATTAACCTATAGAGGACTCTTGTGATCTGTAGGTGTCATGGTATACGAAACAACTGGAAAATGGCGGGGTAAAAAAAAATCGTCCAAAAAAAAGTATGAGCTATAGCTCATGGCTTTTACGAAAATCGGCCAATTTTTAACCTGGTCGTTTTTAATAGATTCGGCCACATGGGCCTAATTGAATATCATCCGATTTATCGTTATTTAAGCTTAAAACGAGGATTTAAGTGGCATTTATCAACCTATAGAGGACTCTTGTAATCTGTTGGTGTCATGGAATACGAAACAACTAGAAAATGGCGGGGTGAAAAAAATCGTCCAAAAAAAAGTAAGAGCTCTATAGCTCATGGTTTTAACCAAAATTGGCCATTTTTTAACCAGGTCGTTTTTCCTAGATTCGGCCACACAGGCCTAATTGAATATCATCCTATTTATCGTTATTTAAGCTTAAAACGAGGATTTAAGTGGCATTTATTAACCTATAGAGGACTCTTGTGATCTATTAGTGTCATGGAATACGAAACAACTGGAAAATGGCAGAGTAAAAAAAATCGTCCAAAAAAAGTATGAGCCTCATAGCTTTTACGAAAATTGGCCATATTTTAATCTGGTCGTTTTTCCTAGATTCGGCCAGTATCATCTGATTTATCGTTATTTAAGCTTAAAACGAGGATTTAAGTGGCATTTATCAACCTACAGAGGACTCTTTTGATCTGTAGGTCTCATGGAATACGAAACAACTAGAAAATGGTAGGGTAAAAAACAAATCGCCCAAAAAAAAGTATGAGCGCTCATGGCTTTTACGAAAATCGGCCAATTTTTAACCTGGTCGTTTTTTGTTTTTTTTTTAAAGATTCGGCCACATGGGCCTAATTGAATATCATCCGATTTATCGTTATTTAAGCTTAAAACGAGGATTTAAGTGGCATTTAGCATTTATCAACCTACAGAGTACTCTTGTGATCTGTAGGTGTCATGGAATACGAAACAACTAGAAAATGGCGGGGTCAAAAAAATCGTCCAAAAAAAGTATGAGCTATAGCTCATGGTTTTAATCAAAATTGGCCATTTTTTAACCTGGTCGTTTTTCCTAGATTCGGCCATATGGGCCTAATTGAGTATCATCGGATTTATCGTTATTTAAGCTTAAAACGAGGATTTAAGTGGCATTTATCAACCTACAGAGGACTCTTTTGATCTGTAGGTTTCATGGAATACGAAACAACTAGAAAATGGCGGGGTAAAAAAAATCGTCCAAAAAAAAGTATGAGCTATACGGTAGCTCATGGTTTTAACCAAAATTGGCCATTTTTTAATCTGGTCGTTTTTCCTAGATTCGGCCACACGGGCCTAATTGAGTATCATCAGATTTATCGTTATTTAAGCTTAAAACGAGGATTTAAGTGGCATTTATCAACCTACAGAGGACTCTTTTGATCTGTAGGTTTCATGGAATACGAAACAACTAGAAAATGGTAGGGTCAAAAACAAATTGTCCGAAAAAAAGTATGAGCGCTCATGGTTTTACGAAAATCGGCCAATTTTTAACCTGGTCGTTTTTTTTTGTTTTTTTTTTAAAGATTCGGACACATGGGCTTAATTGAGTATCATCCGATTTATCGTTATTTAAGCTTAAAACGAGGATTTAAGTGGCATTTATCAACCTACAGAGGACTCTTGTGATCTGTAGGTGTCATGGAATACGAAACAACTGGAAAATGGCGTGGTCAAAAAAAATCGTCCAAAAAAAGTATGAGCGCTCATGGCTTTTACGAAAATCGGCCAATTTTTAACCTGGTCGTTTTTAATAGATTCGGCCACATGGGCCTAATTGAATATCTTATTTATCGTTATTTAGGCCTAAGCTTAAAACGAGGATTTAAGTGGCATTTATCAACCTATAGTGGACTCTTGTGATCTGTTGGTGTCATGGAATACGAAACATCTGGAAAATGGCGGGGTCAAAAATATCGTCCAAAAACAAGTATGAGCTATAGCTCATGGTTTTAACCAAAATTGGCCATTTTTTAATCTGGTCGTTTTTCCTAGATTCGGCCACACGGGCCTAATTGAGTATCATCAGATTTATCGTTATTTAAGCTTAAAACGAGGATTTAAGTGGCATTTATCAACCTACAGAGGACTCTTTTGATCTGTAGGTTTCATGGAATACGAAACAACTAGAAAATGGTAGGGTAAAAAAAATCGTCCAAAAAAAAGTATGAGCTATAGCTCATGGTTTTAACCAAAATTGGCCATTTTTTAACCTGGTCGTTTTTCCTAGATTCGGCCACATGGGCCTAATTGAGTATCATCCGATTTATCGTTATTTAAGCTTAAAACGAGGATTTAAGTGGCATTTATCAACCTACAGAGGACTCTTGTGATCTGTAGGTGTCATGAAATACGAAACAACTGGAAAATGGCGGGGTCAAAAAAATCGTCAAAAAAAAGTATGAGCGCTCATGGCTTTTACGAAAATCGGCCAATTTTTAACCTGGTCGTTTTTTTTTTTTATATAGATTCGGCCACATAGGCCTAATTGAGTATCATCCGATTTATCGTTATTTAAGCTTAAAACGAGGATTTAGGTGGCATTTATCAACCTACAGAGGACTCTTGTGATCTGTAGGTGTCATGAAATACGAAACAACTGGAAAATGGCGTGGTCAAAAAATCGTCCAAAAAAAAGTATGAGCTATAGCTCATGGCTTTTACGAAAATCGGCCAATTTTTAACCTGGTCGTTTTTCATAGATTCGGCCACATGGGCCTAATTGAATATCTTATTTATCGTTATTTAAGCTTAAAACGAGGATTTAAGTGGCATTTATCAACCTATAGAGGACTCTTGTGATCTGTTGGTGTCATGGAATACGAAACAACTGGAAAATGGCGGGGTCAAAAAAATCGTCCAAAAAAAAGTATGAGCTATAGCTCATGGTTTTAACCAAAATTGGCCATTTTTTAATCTGGTCGTTTTTCCTAGATTCGGCCACACGGGCCTAATTGAGTAGCATCCGATTTATCGTTATTTAAGCTTAAAACGAGGATTTATGTGGCATTTATCAACCTACAGAGGACTCTTGTGATCTGTAGGTGTCATGGAATAAGAAACAACTAGAAAATGGTGGGGTAAAAAAAATCGTCCAAAAAATTATGAGCTATGCTCATTGCTTTTACGAAAATCGGCCAATTT
Organism: Anneissia japonica; assembly: GCF_011630105.1. Lineage (NCBI taxonomy): Eukaryota > Metazoa > Echinodermata > Crinoidea > Comatulida > Comatulidae > Anneissia > Anneissia japonica. The sequence goes on from NW_022686561.1 coordinate 3,585, forward strand.
TCAACCTGGTCGTTTTTCATAGATTCGGCCACATGGGCCTAATTGAATATCATCCGATTTATCGTTATTTAAGCTTAAAACGAGGATTTTAGTGGCAATTATCAACCTACAGAGGACTCTTGTGATCTGTAATTGTCATGGAATACGAAACAACTAGAAAATGGCGTAAGAACCGTAAACATACGCTTAGTTGGGGCCAGGGGTCGGGTCCGAAGGGGGCCTCGGCCCCTCACGCTCGAGCCCTATTAGTTGTGGCGTTATGAACTGTTAACATTGTTGTCAGAGACATAGAATGGTCCAAAAAACTGCAGCGATCGTTTAAATGAGCCCTGAGATAAAGTGGTTTCTGTATGATGTTTGATGCCAGGCCAGGGTATTATCAACGTTTAAAACTGTCGGGGCCCCATTGAATGAAACTATGGTATTATGGTATATATTATAATATATATTTTTAAACTACAATGTCGGGCCCTTGAGCGTGGGGCCCTGGCCTCGGC
>NW_022686562.1:0-506 GCF_011630105.1 Anneissia japonica
TACAGTGTTCAAATAAAGGACATATGGTACATCATGTCGGACGAATGTTGTCCTATATACATTGTTTAATACAATGACACCGACGGGATTCGAACCTGCGACCTCTTGCTGTCAATGCGAGCGTTATAACAGAGGCTTCTTGGTTGAACAGATATATATATATATATATATATATATGCCTTGTGTTTTTCCGGATACACCGTTCATAGCCTATCGCAGACCACCTAACCTTCGTGATATATTAGAACGATCTAAATTCAAGAGGCAAATTAACTCTTGCGACAACCATAATTTGGGTAGTCATCTTTGTGGTTCATCATGCAAAACATGCTCCTTGCTTGATTCTACACAATCATTCAAGAGCAACCAAACTAACCACATATTTCGGATAAGGCAATCAATTAATTGCCTCACCAAAAATGTCATTTATCTCATATACTGTATTGTAATATTTGTGGCAAACAATATGTCGGAGAAACAAAAAACACTCTCCGTATGAGAATGAC
>NW_022686563.1:0-416 GCF_011630105.1 Anneissia japonica
TAGGCTGAAACAAACACTATTCCATTGAAAGTTTGAAGTTTTTCGGAAAAGTACTCGAAATATACCGGAAAGTCAAAAATTTGCACTAAGTGCTCAAATCGGTGAAATAAGCACTTTTGTGCAAAAAGTGACAATGTTAAAAAGTTGAGTCAAAAATGTAATTTTTTTTGTTAGGTTAGGGTTAGGGTTAGGGTTAGTGTTAGGGTTAGAGTTAGGGTTAGGGTTAGAGTTAGGGTTAGGGTTAGGGTTAGGTTAAGTGAGATAGGCTAAAACAAAGACTATTCCTTTTAAAGTTTGAAGTTTTTAGGAAAAGTACTCGAAATATGGTGGAAAGTCAAAAATTTGCACTAAGTGCTCAACTCGGCGAGATAAGCACTTTTGTGCAAAAAGTGACAATGTTAAAAAGTTGAGTCAAA
>NW_022686563.1:514-708 GCF_011630105.1 Anneissia japonica
GAGATAGGCTGAAACAAACACTATTCCATTGAAAGTTTGAAGTTTTTCGGAAAAGTACTCGAAATATGGCGGGAAGTCAAAAATTTGCACTAAGTGCTCAACTCGGCGAGATAAGGACTTTTGTGCAAGAAGTGACAATGTTAAAAAGTTGAGTCAAAAATGTATTTTTTTTTTGTTAGGTTAGGGTTAGGGTT
>NW_022686564.1:0-731 GCF_011630105.1 Anneissia japonica
CGATTCAGCCGAGACGGCCCGAGTGGAGTTTCATGTAAATGTTTCGTACGGAAAAAAAAATCGCAGGCCGGCGTCTATTGAGGGCGCTCCGGGCGTCTCTGGTTTCTCCGGGCGTCACTGGTTTCTCCGGGCGTCACCGGGCGTTTTTTAGTAGGACCGGGGGGGAGGGGCGGTGTTAGGCCTAGGCCTAATACCTAGTTTGCATGACACTCTCAGGCCTAACCCCTAGCTAACCTAGCTTAGCTAAGCTCTGATTGATAGGTCTATGTATGCCAAAGTGATTGCCTAGCCTACTCTACTGCCAAACCGTACTGGGCCTAGGCCTACTGTAGTGTAGAGCTACTACTCTAGTACTCTAGCCTAGCTAGTAGGCCTAGGCCTAGGCCTAGTAGTGCCGTAAAACTGAACGAAGCTAGGCTAGGCCTATAGACTAGTAATATAGGCCTAGTCGTGAATAAATTCAAAATTCTACAACGGTTTATTTATAATAAAATAAATAATAAACTCATATACGTGCAAAAACCTACCTTTTTATCGTACTTAGGCCTATCTATATTCATTTATTGGAAATACGTTTCAAAAATTCGATTTGCCGCCAGGTCGCTGTTTCTGTTTTCGACTATTATTTATAGAGGGCGGCATTGCATTTTTCGTCTTCTGTCGATCCCATAGAGGTATAATAAGAATACTAGAGCGCTAACCGCAATGTATTCGATGTTCGAAATACGCAG
>NW_022686565.1:0-842 GCF_011630105.1 Anneissia japonica
GCTCTCAGGAATACCCTGAGCCTTGGCCGAATGCAAAGTGTTAGCTCAAAATAGAAAATTTTAAAGTACAGATAATTCGAACATAACTCGCACAGGCTGTGCGAGTATGTACGTGAATCTTTTCTCCGCTCGAACTAGCATCCGCACGAATAAATTCCGCTCGAATCCACTCGAACTGGCATTCGTTCAAAGTGGTATCCGCTTAATTGACTGGATCACATGAAAAATACGTAGGCCTAAGCATCATTACATACAAATATGTAGGCCTATGCCTACACAGACAGAAAGTTAAATAAAAAACGGCCAGATTATTATTTGCCTAGCTAGGCTCTACGCTTCCGCATCCTGCAACCACCACACTACTAACGGAACTCTATTGTTGGCGCGCCATACTTTCTATTGTTAAAAATCTGGCGGCCAAATGACCTGAGACCCTGGCGCCGCCGCTGCTTCCCATGCCTTAGGAACCTAGGCAGAACAAGTCCAGTGCCGACTGGCCGGCCAGAATGCTTCTGTTCCCAGTCTGGTTCAGCTTAGTTCTTCCTATTCTAGCCTAGTCTAGGGGGGCCTAGGCCTGGCAGCAACTACTGTAATTTTTCAATTTATTGAAGTCTACTTACAGATAGTTTAGCTGTAGTAGTAAAGATTGCTTTCCTTGTCCAAAAAAATCAGGAATAGAGTGGTAGCCACAACTATAAAGATATTCTACTGTCTGTGATTATCAGAGAAAAAAAACCGGCGAAAGCACATGTTCACCTTGCGAGCGCCCTCATTCAATTCACTTTGGCAACAGTGGGCACACGTACGTTTGGAGAATACCCAACGGACGGTGCATCCAAATT
>NW_022686566.1:0-818 GCF_011630105.1 Anneissia japonica
TGAAAGCAGAAGTAAAGCCTCCAAATAACATTGAAAAATCTGCAAAGAAATAAAAAATCTTTTTAAATGAACATAATGCTAAGAAAAAGGTTACAAAAAGGTGAAGGTAAAGGTATATTGTAATTTGTGTTATGAAATATTATTTTAAATTCTTATGATAACATATAGTATGATATTCATGCTAAATAGATGTTATTTACAAGGCGAGTCGAATGGCCGAGCGGTTAAGGCAGGGGCACTGCAACATACAGTCATAATATCAATGCTGGTTCCAACGGCATGCTCGCCTATGGTTCTGGTGGAGGAACAAGTGTTTTCTTGTATGACTGCTATGACAAGGTACTAATATAAGAGAGCAGTTCACATTTGCAAGTAAGTAAGAACTGGTTTATTTTATGATACAATATTTAATTATATATTTTTTTCTCATAGCTTCATTTTACGAAATATACAGTAGATTGTTTTCATAAGTAGGTTACAGGGCACATCTTGAAGATTGCAACTTAGTTACGTAGCAGGTTTCCTGAAGAAATTGGATTTAGAATCTAAAAACAAAAAATAAGTTAAAAATAGTTAGCCCAATATAGGACTCTATTAGAAAAGCCAATAGACCAAGTAGGCACACACAGGTCAGTAAAGAGATTTGTGGGTGTGTATGTGTGTGTTTATATTATGGTGGTGCGAATGGGATGTATGTGCATTTGTAATTTATCTCTTTACACAATAAGGAAAAAACACAGTAGGCAAAATTTTCTATATATCTTGTTTTAAATCTTCCAAATCATTTTTTAAATTCATAAATATTCTTTATCTGTATT
>NW_022686567.1:0-969 GCF_011630105.1 Anneissia japonica
CTCGTATGTATGTGTAAATCAGAATCGTCGATCATCTTGTGTGAAATATATCTACTTATTTTGACCTTCCAGTTTGCGTCCGTCTCAGAGTCTGATAATGTTGTTATTCAATACGAGTACAAATTGCAGGTATGCAAGTCAAGTGTGCTCTTTTAATTTATGCAAGATTGAAATCTTATTACGGTGTGTGTTTCTCCATGTACAGTCAGAATAAGCGAATTTTTTTATATGTAAGTTTTATTGTTGCTGTCATCTCTTTATCGCTATTAATGTTATTATTATTATTATTATTGTTGATAAGTATCTGTAAGCTGAAACATGATTAATAAGAAAGCTTATTATTTTACTGTAATATATATTAGATTGTTATAAATTACATAATGTTATCAGTTAAGTACATTATTTTTGAGGCTAATGAGTGTTTTGGTGGAAAGTGTGAGTGAGGGGGAAGGTAGGTGGACGAACGGGGTGGGGGTTTTTATGTTCTATCTGAACATTTAAATCCTTTTATTTGTATGCATTTCAGAATGGTTTGTTTTAGTTTATTCATTTGTCCAAAGGACACGTTGGAAAGTTGGATTGTGGAGGGGGAAGCTTAAGCAACTAAAAAGCGGACAAATCATCTTCCCCAATGATTTGATACAGATTAAAGCAAAAAAAACAAAAAAAAAAAACAATTTCTAGATGGAATGATGTCCGAATCTAATACTAAATTCCTTGGTAACCAAGTCTTCCTATAGGCTTTCTAATGTGATATGTTCTTTGACTTCTTTGAACTTGGGCAACAAATATTTCTCTGATGTAGTGTTGTATGATAAAATATTACGGTACATACAGTAACTGATTTTTTAGAAATCATTTTAGCCCTGTTGGAATAGATAATTTATTTATGTACATATCTAACCTTTATAATTCGATTTTAAAGAAATTTATATCTATTTTGTTTGTTTATGAATTTGTTGAGATGAG
>NW_022686568.1:0-1699 GCF_011630105.1 Anneissia japonica
AAATACACAGAAAAAAATTGAACTGTATAGTTAGTCCAATCTCAGAACTATAAGTGATAAATAAAAAAATAATACAAAGTTACAAAATAGAGTGCAATAAACAAAACTAGGTATCACGTAGCCCAATCTTAGGATGTTAAAGCCCCATTCCCGGCAAAATTTCACTAAAAATGACTTTTTTTTGGAAAATATGCATTTGCATTACTCCAATTATTATAAATCATGGAAAAATATTGGCATGAATTTTAGTTTTACGAAAAATAATTTAAAAAAATGAGAAATACAGACTATTTCTCATAAAATATTACCATTTTCTCGACGAATTCATCGTTACTAGGCAAATTCAGAGGTTGTAGATCGCATCCACTGGAATACTCTCGCTTTTATATATACTTTATACAGTCAATAAAGTGCGCCCTCTCTAATGAGATTACTTTTTGTACTTCGCATCTCGCACAATGCGGTCGTTCGGCAGAGATTATGTTTGTTTAAGTGTCAAAATCTCAGTCAGAATCAGTTTTTTAACAAATTTGAAATAATTCCTATGAAATATTATATTTCACAAGTGTAGATACTAGCAACGGAAAATATCATGTTGGCCGTTTTTATGTGTGATAACAGAACCTCGAGGTAAGGCTAGGCCTAGCCAGCAGCGTTGGATAGGCTAATGTTTTCGGCGCCTACGATATTTCTTCTCACGACCTATCGTAAAATCAACATGAAAAATTCATCCGCATTTATTTTTTGTGTGGAACACAAAAAATCAAATTTCAGTCTTATTTTACATTTTTTTTCATTCTTAGGAATGTCTAAATTCAGTTAAACTAGCAATTCCGTATTATATTTATAAATCTTTATAACATTATACAAAAATTAGATTCTTAAAAATTGAAATTTTGCCGGGAATGGGGCTTTAAATACAAGATAAATAATGTAATAATCTGGTTGTACAGTCTAGGGTCTAAACAGGATAAATAGATAACTGACAAAATAAATGACATATTCAATAATAATACAATCTATATATATAAATATATATACAGTGGGCATATAAAGAGCACGTGTAAAAATAGGAGAAATAGAAAAGGCGAAATATTCGAGAAGTCCAATCATATGCACATGCATGATAACAATTTTTATTATGCATATAAATCATCAAAGTAAGGTAAATACAGTGTTCGAATAAAGACGTAATAATGCATGTGTAATAAAATGCCTCTGACTGGATTCGAACCTGCGACCTCCCTCTGTCAAGGCGAGCGTCATAACCATTAGATCACAGAGGCTTAAAGCCCCATTCCCGGTAAAATTTCACTAAAAATGACTTTTTTTAGAAAATATGCATTTGCATTACTCCAATTATTATAGATCATGGAAAAATATTGGCATGAATTTTAGTTTTACGCAAAAGAATTAAAAAAAAATGAGAAATACAGACTATTTCTCATAAAATATTACCATTTTCTCGACGAATTCATCGTTACTAGGCAAATTCAGAGGTTGTAGATCGCATCCACTGGAATACTCTCGCTTTTATGTATACTTTATACAGTCAATAAAGTGCGCCCTCTCTAATGAGATTACTTTTTGTACTTCGCATCTCGCACAATGCGGTCGTTCGGTTAGACAGAGATTATGTTTGTTTAAGTGTCAAAATCTCAGTCAGAATCAGTTTTTTAACAAATTTAAAATAATTCCT
>NW_022686569.1:0-1311 GCF_011630105.1 Anneissia japonica
AAAAAAGCTGTGCAACCGGGACGTATTCAATATACGTCCATACATTTGAGCAAAATTACATATAATATTAAAAGAAAAATGAGACAAGTTATAAGAAAATAAACGAGGAATATTACCAACCATGTGATGAATAGTTTAAAACACAATTGTATAGAAAGCGCCCTCGTGCGCCAATTATGAACTTTCACTTTAGCCAATTATGTTTGTGTATTTTTTAGATAGGTGTATGAATCATATTATGTGACTTGTTGGAATGAACCACCTTTTAGGTGTCACTTTTACCCGAATGCCCGGAATTAAGGTACATACCAACGAATGCTTGCTAATCTTGTTTATTTCCTGGTTAGAATTCCTACTGTATTTCAGACAACGGTTCCTTGTATTTGACGAAGGACTTTCAGTACAAGTACATTATTTAACTTTCAAATGTCCTTCCTCAGCAGGCTTTCTTTTGTTGACTTAATCGATAATCGACAATACTGGACTTTCATGGTATCTTTAATTAGCTGTGACTTCAAGTTAAAGTCCAGCAGTTTAAGAATGTGTAGCCGGTGCCAGATTGCTGTTTGATCATTCTCACCAGAACACAGGCGCCAGAGACGTATTGGAAAATGCACGTGTCAGTAGGCCTACTGCCGGCATAATGTCACAGCCGGAGGAGCTGTAATCTATTTCTGGCATAAGGTTGACTGTTCAGCAAGAGGATGTACGTAATAGGGTTCCAACTGAAGATACCTACTGATGCCACAGATATTTTGTTCACTAATAATAAAACCACAAAACTACAGATGCGTTCAAACCTACGCCAAATGCACTGTTACTGTTATACATCTGTCGATCAATAAACTTCTCAGTCAAACTCCCACGTGCTCTCAATTGAAGAAAACGCTTTACGGGGATTCCGGAACCTATCGTCGTACTGAACAATAACGTCATTGCTAAAATACCGTCTTAATTATTCCACGGCTTACTCTGGTTAGAACGCCTAGATGTTCAGCGGAATTCCATCATGAATCTGCCAGTCGACAAGTTTCTGTGGCCACCGGATAAATTACTAGGACTAGACAATGCAAAGAATTAGATAACTAACATTCGAAAAGATGTAAAGGATTTGACTCAGTTAAACAGATCAGTGTGATACACCCACTTCTTAAACAATACAAGACGAGATCTCCGAAAGATAATTTATGCATCAAATACTAGCGTTGTATTGGCATACCGTAAAGTGCGAAATTTATTGCCTCCAATCGGATTCGAACTTCCAACGAAATCTGAAATGGCCCAGTTGGTTAAGGCTTTTGTATAGACGGC
>NW_022686570.1:0-513 GCF_011630105.1 Anneissia japonica
CGTCCGCGTACTCGACGTCCGTTCGGTGTTCGTGTACTTAGGCGGTGCACCCGGCGCAAGTGCTCATGTACGCGACGACGTGTCCGGCACCGGTTCTCGTGTTCACGCCGTCGTCGATTTTTGAAAAAAAGTCCAGATTTTTGAAAAAAAAGTCCAGCGTAACACCTCCCATTCACACCTTCTCGTGTACACGACGGAGCACCGTCGACTGCCCACACGTCACTGCAGCACTCTACGCTCACTCAACGAGAACAAAAATATACAAGATATGGAGAAAGTCAAATTTGTGTTTTTTTTCTCGAAAGATTTATTTTTCGTAATTAAATATTTAAAATAACGAGTATAGGAGTACGAGCAGAATCTGCGTCAGGTGAGAACAAGTCTCTTTTTGGACCTCACATCTCTAGATTATTTTTTGTTTACTTCGTACCGTCGAAAATTTTAAAACACCAGCATACAGGTCAAGGTGAGATAATATCTCCTTCGGAAGATATCGTCCGACTTCTTTAAATC
>NW_022686571.1:0-1438 GCF_011630105.1 Anneissia japonica
TGCATATATTAATTTATATATATTATATATTTACTTATTTATTTATTTATTTATTTATATGTAATAGCTATTACGTTGGTCACTATGCCCATGTTAGTTTAAATGTTAATTATCCTCGAGATTTTAAACTTGATATTGACAATATGTGCGTAATACGGTTGACATAACAGTGTACTAGACAAGAAAAATGAGGAACGCCCTCTTAAGCCAATGCTTTGTCCCCCCCATGATAATACTAATAATAATGATCATTTTTATTATGATGATAATTTCCTTCATGATTATCATCATAATCAATTATAATAACGATATTAATGATGATGATAAGAATAACAATGATTGGCAATTTGAGTTTAGATTAATATCAATAATTAAAATAAAAAATAAAATTGATCCAATTGTGCTTCCTTAGCTCATTATCAACCACGGGTAATTCAAATGAGATAATTCAACTTTGAAAATTATATTTGTAAATCAGGGCAGATGTAAAATTGTAAAAATAAGTTAGTTGAAAAAAAACACCAGAGGATCCACTAATTAGTCTTAAATAAAACAAAAAGACAGTAACTCCGAAAAGAGACAGAGACATTTTGAGATTCAACGTTTCGATCTATTTACTGATACTGATGAATGAGATTTTCTCATCAGTATTCTTGAAAATGATCAAATAGATCGAAACGTTGAAATTTAAAATCTTTTTTGTTTTATATAAGTTAGTTATCCTTTGATGACCAGAAAGAGCCAGGATTTAGGAACAGATATGCCAAAATTCTTTAAATAGGGAATAAATGACGTAATTAAGAAATTTGATTCAGGCCTATCAGATGATTATTTTAAGTATTTTATATGAATGAACTAATAGAACATAACAATACAACGAAATGTATAAAATTCTACGGTTTTCTAACAAGCAGATCGATAGAATTATATGCAAGATCTAGGTTAGCACTTTGGACTACAGTGATCGGATATCAAGTCTCGCTAGAACCTACCGTATATATTTGTCTTTTAATTTAAACACAATAACATATTGTTATATTTTATTTATAATTATAAAAATTCGACCAAACTACATTTACGCTTTAATACATGTAGCTGGTGTTATAGTTAGCACTCTAGACTCTGATCCAGCGCTTCAAATTCGCGTCTCGGGAGAAACTACGGTATATTATTATTATATTTAGCTGTGCTATGCTACACGATGAACCATCATGTCCTTTATTACACTGTATTCACCTTTCTTTTATGATTATAGCCATTAACAGTGTTAACGGCTATCTTGGTTATTATTAAATGTTATATACACACACACACACACATATATATATATATATATGTACCTTGATAAAGACCTGAGGATAGGTCGAAATATTGGTTTTCTCCAATAAAGTGTTTCTGAAGTCTATACATGGTATTCGTTTCCTATATTCTTTTGTTA
>NW_022686572.1:0-872 GCF_011630105.1 Anneissia japonica
AAGTAGTATATATTGTATTACCATCAAAATGATATTCAGTCAAAAAAGACTGCTACCTGACTGCATTCTAGATCAAAGCAATACCAACCTTAATCCCAACACAAACAACAATGCTAATCAGCACATCACTGAAGCTTTGTCAACAATATCAAATTTTCTTTGATAAAAAAACTGTTGTATGTCCATATATAGTCATGATGTCCCTATATATGGTCCTGTGTGATGTCAGAACGTTTGTCCATTCTAAGAAGAAGGTTTTACTATAACCAGTGTGAATGCTTGAATAGCATAAGGTAAAGCTCTGTCCACACTATCAAATTTGCTTTGACAAAAGTAACTAATGTATGCCCATATATAGCCATGATGCGCCTATATATGGTCATGATGTGCCCATATATAACCATGAGCCGCCTATATATGGTCATGATGTGCCCATATATAGCCATGATGCGCCTATATATGGTCATGATGTGCCCATATATAGCCATGATGTGCCTATATATAGTCATGATGTGCCTGTATATGGTCCTGATGTGATGCTTGGACAGTGCTTTAGGTGTCTTCTCATCTCATTTCTTAAGCCAGGCACTCACTGCGTCATTCCTAGGTCAAATGAATCCAACTCCACTCCCTGTGAGCGCTTGACAAGCGACGCTGTCTGCTGATTGTCATTAAAATCAATTCATTGCAAGTACATTGTCGCGTTGCGTTCTTCATAGAATTGCGTTGGCGGACAACAGTCTGACGCCGTGTGTGCCTGGCTTTAGATGCTGTTACGTCCTGCAGATACAGTCTGTTAGAAATTTTTTCATTATTTTTCCTGTTTTCTTCCCTAGAGGGCAGCATTTGAACCGAAGATGTTTGTTGAAGTT
>NW_022686573.1:0-790 GCF_011630105.1 Anneissia japonica
GATTCAAAACGACGTTGGGTTTGCAATGCAAACTAGGCCTTGCTCTGAGAGATCTTACGGCAAATAAAACAACAAGTAGCCTATGCTAAGTACCGGGTTTCGGGAACCTCGCATTACTTGTTTACTTGTATCCCAAGAGTCTTCTACAGTCTATAAGGCTGCCCTAATCAATGATGGGGATGAGGTGGTCTTAACTTCTCTGGCTCCTCTAGCCTATAGGTTAAGACCTAATTCAAATTCCCAGTTGCAGCTGTTAATTTACACGTGCCGCCATTTTTTTTTCTGTTTTGATTAGTAGTAGGGCCTAGGCTAGGTCTAGCCTGGTGGGCATATGACTGTAATTCAATAAGTAATATCACTTACAGGTACCTCTCATTGTTTACGGCTGAACATCTTTTAAACAAATCTTGCAAAAGTCCGTAGGCGTTGACCTACTAGGCCTATAGTACCGTATTTAGCGTAGGTTGTTTGTTTTTTGGTTTTAATTCATAATTGCCCCTTTTACTGTCTTCTGGCTAGGCCTAGTCCTATGCAGCAAGCAAAAAAAAATCACATCCCATTTTTTGGTTGATGATAAAGCAATCTTGATTTTGCGGCGGTTTCGGTAAAAGATGCTGAAGGCCAGGGAGATCGAAAATTTCGTCTTCATGGTTCAGGTTTCTACAAAGGCCTATATCTACCTAGGCATATCCATGTCTTTGTCCTTGCGCTATGAATGACTGAATAATACGTTTTTCTAGCTAGCGCTTTATTACAAAATTATAACTTTTGTTTGTTACGCGCACACATA
>NW_022686574.1:0-1106 GCF_011630105.1 Anneissia japonica
TATTTGTAAAGCTCCGGCTGATGGGAATTTAGGGGGGATTTTATAGAAGTCTGAATTACAATTAATGTAAATTAAAAAGAAATGACATGGCATTGTCGTTATTTTACATCTGTATTACACAACAATTGTGTTCAAGCAGATAAAACTCACACTTTTACAGACAAAAAAGGGTTAATTTCCAACTTTTTTTTTTGGAGGTGTTAAGAATAAAATTTTTTTGATGAATATAAATGGACACGCCAGTGGCAGATCCAGGGATTTGCAATAGAGGAGGCCCACAGAGGGACTTTCACAGATCGAGGGACTATACTACCTCAGCCCCACCATAGTTGGGGGCGGAGGGAAGAACATTTCCGAAATGGCACTCTTGGACTCAACATTTTTGAGTACAATTTTTTTTATTTTGTGGGCCCGGGCCAACTGCCGTCCCCCTCTTCATTATTGTCGTCCCTAGTAATTGTAGCTTGGTATACTATGCTGCTACGTAGCAGCATGGATGTGAGTGATTATAACGACATACACTATCCAAGAATATAACGAAATCATACAGGAAGGCACCAGCTGATATTGTGAGTAAACTAACAACTGATGATGAAGATAGCAAAGAAGCTCCACTTAGATGATAGAATAGAATCTACCGCCAAACGAGATGCATTTGTAACTTTTAAAGACCACAAAGACAATTTATAATAATCCGACATGCAGATTAATCAATCCTTCCAAATCCGAAATAGGAAAGATAAGCAAACACATCATAGAAAAGATTAACAAGAAAATCGCAAAAGCAACTAAATTAAATCAATGGAGAAATACTAGCGAGATGATCAAATGGTTCAAAAGCATCCCTGATAAGAAGTACTCTTCTATATGTTTTGATGTTACTGAATTCTACCCATCAATATCGGAAAACCTATTAACCAAAGCCCTCAACTTCGCTGGGAGATTCATACAGATAACCCAGGAAGAAAAAGATATAACATTAAAGCTAAGTCTACACTACTATTCAGTTTGGTGCAAGCGTAATACCCATCCCGGTCCATTTTCGACAATGAGCCGCTACGATCATGACTGGCTCGAACCCAAGTACGGAAATAGATGATGGGCTT
>NW_022686575.1:0-702 GCF_011630105.1 Anneissia japonica
TGAGGGTCAAAGTGCGGCGGATCACCTAACTCGTCCTCAGTGACGAGTTCAAATCTAGTCTTATTGGTGATCCGCTAGTAGCGGATCACCTCTTGTTATTGTCAGGATCATCTTTTTGGTGATCCGCTACACTAGCGGATCACCTCTTGTTATTGTCAGGATCAACATCTTTTTTTTCTTATTCTTCTTTCTTTCTCCCATTTTCTGTTCGCACGATATCTCAAAAAATGCCACGAGTTACGCAAAATCGCTGTCAGCGAATATTTGGCTTGGTCTGGAATAGTCATGGTAAGCTTTTCAACGCGCTCAGTCATGCGTGACGTCATCTACGCGCAATTTTGCGTTTTTACATTATCGATCATATCAGCCTAACAAATTGCCATTTGGAAATCCTATTAAGTGAGCATTAACTTCGGGTTAATGTTGAATGTACAGTACCCTAATTTTACGCGTGCGCTTATTATCGCGCGCGCACGCGTGCGTCAAAATTTCAAAATGCTCAAAATCACTTTTTGACTAAATTAGAGCACGTTTTAGAAAATTTTGAGCATTTCAAATTTTTTTGAAATTTTCCACTACACGCGCGCATTTTTACGTGCGCAGCACGTACGGAAGCAAGACACTATGTTTTTTTCACATAGGCTACGTTCAGACCTGTGAGATACGCCAGGCGTATCTAACGCCGGGCGTACGTTAATCCAT
>NW_022686576.1:0-815 GCF_011630105.1 Anneissia japonica
CAAGAAACATGGGCAGTATAATCAAAGCCCACAACAAACAGCTTCTGGTTGATAAGCAACAACAGCCAAAAACTCTCTGCAATTGCAGGAAAAAAGATGAATGTCCACTCTCGGGAAATTGCCTCACCTCATCCATCATCTACAAAGCCACTGTCTACTCAGATGATGACAAAAAATGCTACATCGGGCTGACTGACACACCGTTCAAAACCCGATACACAAACCACAAATACACTTTTAATACCCCCAAACACAGAAACAGCACCGTACTCTCCAAATACGTATGGAAATTAAAAGATAGCAACACACCCTACAACATTAAATGGTCTATCATCAACAGAGCATCGGCTTACTCCCCAGAAACAAAACGCTGCAACCTATGCATAACCGAGAAACTTCACATATATTCAGACAAACAGTCAACACTAAACAAAAGAACCGAGCTATTGTCTAAATGCAGGCACAGCAACAAATACCTACTTAAAAACAATTAACTCATTTGCATTTTCACCTGTCTTAGCATTCATATACTCGCACAACCCTTGTATTCTCTCACTCCTGAAGATTGCATTAGCATGAAACAGTCTGTAGAGTGATGATACCCAGTTCTACAAGTTCTACATTTTCAATACTTTCAATATTTACGCTCTGCATTATCACGTGTATCGAGCACTATACGTTGCTAGTATTGCCAACTACATTTATTCATATATATATATATATATACCTCTACTGAGATCCAGCTTTTGTGGTCGTGGGACTAGTTTGGGCCCTACTTAAGCTGGTCGAACGTTTCTTTTGGGTCTATACCCTAG
>NW_022686577.1:0-613 GCF_011630105.1 Anneissia japonica
AGAAATATCGTAGGCGCCGAAAACATTAGCCTATCCAACGCTGCTGCTAGGCTAGGCCTAGTACCGCGATTTAGGTTCTGTTATCACACATAAAAACGGCCGACATGATATTTTCCGTTGCTAGTATTGACACTTGTGAAATATAATATTTCATAGGAATTATTTCAAATTTGTTAAAAAACTTATTCTAACTGATTCTTTCTGACTGAGATTTTGACACTTAAACAAACATATCTCAGCCTAACCGAACGACCGCATTGTGCGAGATGCGAAGTACAAAAACTAATCTCATTAGAGAGGGCGCACTTTATTGACTGTATAACAAAGATCTTATAAACACAAGATAGCGTTCTCCGGGATTTACTCGTGCAAATTCTGTAATAAGGCATGAATGGCGCCCTCTTGCTAAATTGGAAACTTTTGACCCTTGACCGCTCTGATCTGACCATACAGTACACCGCCTGTGAACAGCAGAACAGGAACCATCTCAGATCCATGGCAACAGATAGGACGCCCTCTTCCAAAACTTATTACTTTTTCTCTTCGGTTTTTGATTGCATCAAAATTCCTGGTTCTGAGGAAATTACCTTTGATAAGGAAAAAATTGTTCAGA
>NW_022686578.1:0-760 GCF_011630105.1 Anneissia japonica
AGAAATAGAACCAGAGCTTTCGGACAACACTAGTCCTTCCTCAGTGGCGATATATATATATATATCATCAAAGAAAGGTAAATACAGTGTTCGAATAAAGGACTTAATAAATACACCGTGTAGCATAGCTCTCAACGAATGTAGTCCTGTAAATAAATGAATAAAGAAATTGTGTAATAAAATTCCTCTGGCGGGACTCGAACCTGCGACCTCTCGCTGTCAAGGCGAGTGTCATAACCACTAGACCACGGAGGCTTCATGGTTGAACAGATCCAAATACCACCAGATACACTCTATTACACAATAGGTACGGCTAGAAACAAATAGGTGCATATAACATTTAACACTGTTAATTTTAACAGTGTTAACGGCTACCTTGATTTATGTTATATGCACCTATTTGTTTCTAGCCGTACCTATTGTGTAATAGAGTGTATCTGGTGGTATTTGAATCTGTTCAACCATGAAGCCTCCGTGGTCTAGTGGTTATGACACTCGCCTTGACAGCGAGAGGTCGCAGGTTCGAGTCCCGCCAGAGGCATTTTATTACACAATTTCTTTATTCATTTATTTACACAACTACATTCGTTGAGAGCTATGCTACACGATGTATTATTATGTCCTTTATTCGAACACTGTATTTACCTTTCTTTGATGATTTATATATATAATTTAACAGTGTTAACGGCTATCTTGAGTTATATTATACGCAACTATTTGTTTCTAGCCGTACTTATTGTGTAATGGAGTGTATCTGGTG
>NW_022686579.1:0-746 GCF_011630105.1 Anneissia japonica
CCCCTTTTTGGGAGGTAAAACAAAGAAAAAAAAAAGAAATAAATAAAGAAAAAGAAAAAAAACAGCCCAGACACCTCAAATGGTATTTTTGGGCGTCTAGAACACAAACATTTCGCAGGAATATGCCCCCGGACCCCCTAGTACAGTGTTGTCTCGATCAGCCCAACTTTGTGGTGGGGGGGGGGGACTAGCCTACTGATGTACTGTGTATAGCGGGGGACGATGAGGTATTATAAAACTAGGCCTAGGCCTAAGTAGACAGTGCAATTATATGTGATAGAAAGTACACTTTCAAAAGATATGAATTAAAATAAGAAAAAAAAAATAACTAGGGCCTAAGAATAATTCAGTTGCAGACGTACCTTGTTTAAGTAATTATATGCTAACTACGCGGCTCTTGAAGCCCTAGCTAAGCAAGGCATTCATGTGCAAAGCAGTGGTGTTTGTTTATCCATGAAAAAAGCAAGCCGGGAAAGTTTGCCTTACCAGAAAAAGGTGACGTAATCTAGCTTATGACGTATGCACGCTAACTATAATGTGAGTGTGACGTCGCCAAAAAATAATTTTTTTTTATTATAACCAAAATATTAATAACTACAAGGTTTGTGGGCGTAAATTCCCTTAATACGAATTAAGGATAGCACCATCTCCTTGCCATAAAAATTACAGCTACCACTGACGTCTCAGTCGAGAAATACGGGTAGCGGAAGATTTTCTCGCAAATCTGACTACGAAAACATATCGAA
>NW_022686580.1:0-535 GCF_011630105.1 Anneissia japonica
TGATTCATGATGTTTTCCTTATTCTCGCTGATGAAGGCCACAGGAGTGGCAGAAATATCCGAGTTCATAATAAATTAGTGTTCTTAAAGTCTACTACTGAAGTTGTTTCATTATTTTCTATATATAAATATATATATATATATGTATGTATGTATGCATATATATATGTATGTATGTATGCATATATATATATATATGTATGCATATATATACATATATAATATATATATATATATATATATATATATATATATATATATATATATATATATACCTTTATTCGGCTCATAGGTGGAAACTCTTTTGTCTATGATTTCGCCTTAACGTCACTTTAGTTTCCCCTTAGCGACACTACTTTCGCCTTAAGGTACTGTTTTTAACCCTCTTCATTGTTTTAGTTTCCCCTATCATGGATACTTCTAAGCGTGTATATGTATGTATGTATGATATATATATATATATATATATATATATATATATCTAATCAAAGCTACTGTTGAACCTCTCATATAGCTTGATAAAGACTTATAGTCGA
>NW_022686581.1:0-1641 GCF_011630105.1 Anneissia japonica
AATCATCAAAGGTACATATATAGTGTTTAAATAAGGACATGATGGAACATCCCTGTAGCTTTTCAACGAATAAAGTCCTATAAAAGTCATTGTGTAAAATTAATTTTAGATACGAAATCGTCATAACAAAGATAAAATGAAATAATTTAATCCCTAATATCGGAGTCAAAGGCCAAAATTTACCAATTAAAATAAGTTACTATAAAACCAATTATAAAAAGCTACATAATAACCCAAATTAAGGTAATTAAGCACTTTGTTGGTGGAAGATGAGTAGTAATGTATACAGGTCTTGCACTCTCTAGAGGGCGCTCAAGGAAGGGGGACGCTATGACATCATTAAATCCTATTATAATAAAACAGTGGTTTTAGAGCGTGGGTACTTGAAACAGTGGAATTCGGAAGTGTAGAACAAAAAGGTTTCAGGAAAAGAAGTGTCGGTATTTGAAAAGGATTAATTACATTTAAACAATTGAATGAAACAATAGAAATAATGTGCGGTGTCTATGATAAAGAATTCTTAGGTGGCTCGGTGTCGGTATTTTAAAATGATTAATTATAATTAAAAAATATATAGAAACAATAGAAAGGATGCGTGGTGTCATTGATAAAAGGATATGAGGTGTCATTGAATGTAATTATTGTTTTTATAGTAAAGTAATATAGGAACGGTACGTCATGATAAGAAGGAATTCTATTGGTTGGAAGATTTCAGTGACTTAAAATGCGGTGACTTGTTCATTTGAATAGCCCGGGTGATCGTGAATAGGATGATGACATTATGTATTCAATTTCACATTATTTTAAATAAAAATAAATAGAAAACATAGAAAATAAAATAAATAAAATAAAACAAAAGGAATAAGGAAGCGACGCTACCGACGTCACTTAATCCTTCTATACAACTTAGTGTATATATACTGGGGTGAAATTAAAGTTTAGACATCAGTTGAAAAAAAGTCCCTTTAGTATGGATGTGCAGAAACAGCTAGAAATTTGAGTCAATCGTTCATAGAATATAAATTAAATGGTAAAATAATTTGGAACTCCCAAATACTAATAAGAGTTATTCGTTTAATTGAACTAATTGAGAAAGAATATTTATCTGATCTGGAGAAATTTAGTGGTATTAGTCCTAGTCAATTATTTAGTACATTTGACTAAATGTTTTCCAGTTATTGGTTTTGATTTTTGATTATTTATCTTATGAATGTAAATTAACGATCGTTGTAATTATGTAAACTATTTTTTAAACATATGTATTGTGTTGATATATTACAAATATGTTTGTAAATAAAATCTATCAAAAAAAATTAAATATAATCATCATCATCATTATTATCATTTATTTATTTGTGTATTTAAAGAATACTTTTCATATTTTATTACTATTCACAATTATATTTTCTGGTATAAAATTGGGACAGCAGATTGTGATATACACACACACGGCCTGGAAAACACTGTAAAATCTGCACCTTACACCTCTAATATATCCGCCAAACGAGGCTTAACATCAAAAGCTTCAGATGGCAAGCTTATCAATCGGGCTGGCACGCCATCAGGACGGCTTCCAGTGCGCTGACCAGAATTGATACATGTATTTACTGTCAATGTGTGAAAGTTTGAGTTTGTTTGGTC
>NW_022686582.1:0-896 GCF_011630105.1 Anneissia japonica
TGTTGCGTGTGCCTACGTTCGACTAGGAAGCGGTGTACGACAGTTACGAAAATATAATAAAGAACACTTGAGAAACCACATATTCTATTCTAACATTTTATTAGTTTTAAACATAATAATCAAGATCGAAAGAAACAAGTCCAAGCCAACCACAGAATGAACGTCATGGCGAGGTCGTCGCGCACTCCGACAGATTTTCCTGTGACCGTTACCTTTCCGTCGGACCGCACGAGTCGTCTGAAGTTTCGTAGCTGATCATGCAAAGTCTCCATCGAGGCGACGTCGATATCTTCGGAGAATGCGACCCGATCGTTTTCCAGCAACATCTGAGAGAGGTGCACTATATTGCCCTTGTCCCTCAACCACAGTCCGACGCACCTGGCGCCGTCCTGTCTCGTCTCCTTCTCGAACGAGACGTCGACGGACGTGCCGGCAAACCGATCCGTCACCTGCTTTGCCATCATCGCAGCGTGGGCGTGCGAAGTGTTCCGTTCGACGTACACGCAAACGGGCCAGCTTATCAGCGTTCGGTACGTGGACAGGACTTCGTTCACGGTGTCAACGACGAGGTCTGCGTGCACGTCCAACAAGGAATCCATACGGTCGACTGTGGCGACCACGTGCTTCAGAGCTAGAATCTGCGAAAGAGACAAGAAAACGGTGTTAATAAAAACGGAGCAACTTCTCCGGTTCCTAACTAATTCGCGTTAAAACATGTTGAGGAGAGCTTTCCATCCTGTGGAGTGCGACCTGGATTTCTTGCGAGAACGCAAAGACCTCTTCGTCCGATGGAAGAGGGAGACCGACGCCAAGGCGATAACGGCCGAGATGAACGCATCGGGTTTGCCGCACGGCGAGCTCGTTACGAGAACCTGCGGCAGAGAAAACGTTATGGA
>NW_022686583.1:0-523 GCF_011630105.1 Anneissia japonica
TATTATAACAAATTTAAAAGCAATATAATATATTATTTAGATATTATTAATAACATTAAGCATATTGCATATACAACATTAACTACATACCCTCAGTTGTTACTGACGTTGTCGGTGGTAGTGTTGTAGGTACTGAAAGGTATAAAACCATGCGAATTACCGCTAATGTTTCGATTAAACAGTAGCTAATTTATTTTAACCTATTGTGCAGGTATAAAACAATGAAATAAGAGCGTACCCTAACTTGTTAAAGATGTTTTCGCAATGCTGTTGTTGTAGGTACTTAGAATAATACAAATGTTATTTACTTTCATATGTGAATATTTAACTGTTGCTAATTTATAACATACCATACTAAAAATGCATCAAACAATGAAATTAGTAACTTTTTTCTAATTTTGATAACATTTATTATATATAACACAATAAAGAGTTAACAACGTACCCTCAGTTGTCACTGATGTAGTGGGCTGTAGTGTTGTAGGTACTGAGAAGTACAACAATGTGATTTACTGCATACGTA
>NW_022686584.1:0-2053 GCF_011630105.1 Anneissia japonica
AAAATATATATTGTGGTTCAGGCCCACTACCGGCGAAAGGATCACAGTTTTCAATTAATGAATAATAACAGGCCGCCTATAGTGCAGTGCTGTACGTCTTTGCCCTGTGGCATAGCTAGATTACAAACAACTAGGCTAGCTGTTTTTCTTTTATTTTGAAGATGAATTTCTGTATTATGTATTATTGAATAAATGTGACTTTGCCAGAAAAGGAAAAAAAAAAAACAAACTAGTCTATGCTAGCTAAGCTAAAAATATATAGTTAAAACAAAGGTTCCTCTCTCGCTTCTACATCTACTACTAGTCTAGGCCTAGTAGACCGCCCACTAAAACAGTAAATGAAACAAGAAATTCACTTTCTCTCCTGCCTTGATTGAGAGGATCTAGGTAAAACAAACAAAGCTTAAATAAACAAAGCTTTTGCTAAGACGTTACTTAACCGCTAATTTAATATAGGTAATTAAAATAGCGAAATGATTGGCCTAACCTGCCTAGCTAGATTCTTTCATCTAGAATCCTGCGCCTGAACTCACGTCCTCAGTACATTGCGCAGCGGTGGTGTAAAGGCTGAACAAACAAGTTTAGGCGCTAAAATTTAATCACGGATAACGCGCGCGCTACCAATAATTAATCGCGTGAATACTGTACTCTACGACGTAAACAGATTTACGTTGAATAGGCTATACGTTGAATTCACGTCGATGATGCATCTTGGGGTGCGGAATATGAAATGGGAAGGGGTGGGGTGCATACCCCCCTCATAAAAAGTTCGTGCCGCTGAAAAAACACGTTAATTCAGTTTGTTGAACATTGCGACTTTGCATCTTCATCGAGAGTCGACGTTGAATAGACGTTGAATTCCGGTTGTTGAATCGACTGACCTAATTTTAACGTTGATTGAACGTCAGTGTAAAACGTGGAACCAACATCACATTATGACGTTGTATCAACGACGAAAATCCACGTTGAATAGGAGTTAAATTTGGTTGTTAGTTGTTAAGTGACTGACATAGTATCAACGTCTATTCAACGTCAGTGTTCAACGTTGAAACAACGCCACAGTGCGACGTTGTATCGACGAACAGAATCGACGTTGAATAGTCGTTGAATTCCAGTCGTTAAATCGACTGACCTAATATTTTAACGTTGATTCAAAGTCTGTGTAAAACGTGGAACCAACGTCACATCATTTCGTTGTATCAACGACAAGAATCGACGTCGAATAGGAGTTGAATTTAGGTTGTTTATAGACTGGGTTCCAGTCCCTAATCTTTGTCTTAATCAGTTGAAATACTTAAGAATAAATCGATTTTGGCACAAATGGCGTTCCATATTACTTATTTGCATGGCGTTCCATGGTATACTTTTTCTGGGATTACTTTTTCTAATTCTCATCAAAAAAGTTTCTCAACATAAACTGACGCTGGTGGCGCTTTCCGAAATGCGCTAATGTACTACGAAAAATCCATAAATTAGAGACTTGTGGCAAGTCTATGTTGTTTAGTGAATGACATAGTTTCAACGTCGATTCAACGTCAGTGTTCAACGTGGAATCAACGCCACATTGCTACCCTGTATCGACGAACAGAATCGACGTTGAAATTAGGTTGTTCAATCAACTGACCTAATCTCAACGTCGATAGTACAAGAAAAATACATCTTAGGGTTGAAAAAGTTGCAACAGAATTTCTGTTTGGACAGTGCATTTTCTTAAGGTCCCTGTATGAACATATAAAAAGTCTAGAAAAATCTACATAGGGGAAGTGGGTTTTTTTTTTTCAAAATGGCCGCCAAAATGGCTAATTTTAACCAAAAATTGGAAAAAACTTGATCTTTTCAACATATTTCAGCATATTTTTTTTCCTAAAATATATTTACAAATCCTAACGTTGTTCTGATGCATACAGATACACTTATTTGATGTGGGTATTAATTTCAAGATAGCTGCAACAAATACGACGACATATTTAGTATATAGTATATAGTGGTGTATGCATAATACGCCAAGCAGCTATAGTGCTATATGGACGTTTTGGACAAAAACACCAACTTT
>NW_022686585.1:0-1195 GCF_011630105.1 Anneissia japonica
TTAGTATTAGTATTTATTTTTATCTCTATTACTATTTTTGTAAACCCTTTTTTTATTTATATTTCATTCTACCGCAGTATTTTCTTACTATATTTAATCACAGTAATTAAGTTTTTACTGATGTTGTTATTGTTGCACGTCTTTACGGCTGTGCCTCTGTTATAAAAGAGAAGCAATAAAGTTACTTACTTACTTACTTACGAAACTACACAAAAATTGAACTACTGTACCGAAGAAAAGGATAACCAAACAACTATCTTCGAAAATTTTTGTTGTAGAATCTGATCCCTCTAGGGATGAAAGAGTAATATAGATTTGTGTGTGCAGATGATGACCTGAGTCTCTCACTCTGTTCAATAAAATTAGATACAATTACGGAATGGAGAGGATGAGAAGAGTCTGCTATTACTATAGCAAACTTCGTCATCACCCTGTCACGGTAAACAGAGTTTACAGAAGGCACCCATTTACCAATAGTTCTTCCAGCCTTATCAACAATATGATTAAGTCTATCCATAATAATAATAATAATTATAGTGCCTGCCTTCTAATCTCAGAGTTCGATCAGTGAGCCATAATTTTGAAGTGCCTCACCTTTCAATCAAATACTTGGGTTTGATTGAAGTAGTTTCCCATGGTTTCTAGATACTTGCAAACTCAAAGTCAAAAACTAAATATGGCATAGTATAATTGCATTGTAACATCAATAACCAATAACAATAATAAATAATAACATTAACAATAACAAAAGTTCACAAAATAGGTGCTTTATTTTTGACACCATCATCAAGATTTTGCTCATAGAATATGAATTTAGGTAAAATTGAGGTTTGTATTTATTTTATTTTGTTTACCCTGATCAGTGCATAAAAGCATTGTTACTCTCCAGGGCCCAGCAGTTAATGGAGGGTCTCTGCTGCAAAAACTTCACTAATTGTAGAATAGAGTTTGTAGTTAATATTTTTATTGTCATATTTGTCCAATTAACCTTTTTATTGTTATTATAAGGATTTAATTGTAGGTTGAGAAAATATTATTGAAATAATTTTCACTTTACTCATGGAGAGAGTATTTTCATAACCTTTTTAATGGGGTTCTTAAAGTAACCAGTATAAGCACAAGCAGTTTACATATATAAGAAGAATATTTTCTACTAATTTACCATTAGATTGTAGGAAATATGGAGCGGAATGTT
>NW_022686586.1:0-534 GCF_011630105.1 Anneissia japonica
AATTTTTGTTATATAATTTAGCAAAATTATGTATGCAATTGATTAATAATTTTAAATAGAATTCTGATGCGTAAAATTGGTCAACATCTTTAAAGATGTGTTCACTCGTGTTTTACGCATTAAATAGATCAATTAGTCTTTTTTAAAAGTTGTGTTTGCATTATTGTGAATAAACTAGTAATATGAAACCACACTAGAGTATTTAGGTTGCATAAAATGCATCCAGTTTTTGATAGGTTCATTGCAATTACAATTTATGCATAAAATTGTTCCACATTACGTTGTGTTTAGGAGTATATGGTCCGTTTTTTTAAACATGACTCTAAATATTTTTGGTATTTTTTTTATAAGCCAAAAATGCATAGACCCCTATTAGATACATAACAATGTTTACTAGTTTAGATCAGCTTCGTTTAAAATGAATTTCACCAAAAAATACCGTATTGAAAGCCAAATGAAATTATTTGAGGTGAAATGGTCCTTATCCGTTCAGTTATAATTTTTTCGCGTAAAATTGGTTCACATACACATTAC
>NW_022686586.1:566-1038 GCF_011630105.1 Anneissia japonica
ATTTTAGTAGACAGGTATACATTAGTTGGATTTTATGCATAAAATGGTCACTGGGTCAAACAATGAATATTAATTATTTATACATGAAAGATTTTCAACATTATATATTATTAGCAACTATTAGCAATATTTCATCCAGTTTTGAAAGCGAATTTTATATTTTAGAATTGAGTAAGTTTATTTTAGTATTATGAAATAGATCTACATGATTACACATAATTTTATTTCATTTGTTAATCTTTTTGTATTTTTTTATGGAAGAAATTTGCAGGACAACACAATATTGCCTCTAACCCTATTCTGTTCAATCACCGTTTTTGTCAATTTTGGGGAAAAACAAGATAATGTGATTCTTCTGTGCCAAGTATAGCGTATGTAGGGTATAATTATACAAATGTGTCCTATATATATGGTTCAATATCTCACCAGGGAGCAGAGGTTAAATCTTGGGTGATTAAAACTGACAAAGGTG
>NW_022686587.1:0-678 GCF_011630105.1 Anneissia japonica
TATATATTCAAAATGAAGTAAACCTTACCAATTCTGGTGTCTGCTACACTTCCAATATTAACAAAATATAAAGGATGCCAATAAAGTAGGAATTGCATCGAAAGTGTTGCCATACGTTTTGCTGGATGTACTATGGCCAGCCTACTAATAGTAACATGCTTGTCGTCATTCTTGGTTAGATGGAAATCGGATTATGGTAAACCGTTTCTTCATTAAGTTGATTTATTATTTAATCATTGGGCAGTATTTTTTATCCATACCAACAGTTTGATGCAGATTAAAGGCTGTCTGCTGCCCTCACAGGTAGAACTCAGATAAGGAATTGTTAGGAATTGTAACATGTAATTTGCCTGATTGAATTATGCCTACAACTGATGACTGATTTTTGTCTACATAAAAAATGATTCTCTGGTTGTTTACAATACAGTAATACCATATATGGTATGCAAACTTTAGAACATGATTAACTAGAGCAGTCACTCTATATAGTGCATACCTCCATCCTGAGCATGAAAATCCAGCAGTACACAGGTGTCTATTTCAATTCCATTATTTGCTTTTATTCTCGAGGGTAAGTCCAACAGGGTAAAAAAAAAAATCAAATTTCTGTGCATTTGACCTTGTCCTTTGATCCTTTCTTGCCAAAAGTTAATCATCTTTTTCTTAGATCATTACATA
>NW_022686588.1:0-521 GCF_011630105.1 Anneissia japonica
AGGATATTACACGGAGGTACTTTCACACGTGCCGTAAAATGTTACTTTTGGTTACATTTTGTTAAGATTTTTGTACGTGTGAATCGGGTATAAGTGCTTAACAGTAAACTTTGATTTTTAATGCAGCATCTTCACAAAGAACGGGACTTGGGGTTTTTTTAGCCAAAAACAAGATCTTGATTTTGAGTGTAGATTGGACTCTAGAGAATGTATGGTTTCAAAGTTTGTTTTTAATGAACTTTTATTAGCAATTTATTAATTGTGTTAGTTGATGGACCTCGTGTCTACAGTATGCTCCCATCTGTCTGTATAATTTTTACAGTATTTTTAGTGAATGTGAATTTTATTGTAAGGAATTTATTGAAACTTAATGAAATTAGTAAAGCAGAATAATTACAGAATCTACCTCTCATGGACCCCCCCCCCCACATACACACACACACGCACACACACACATTACACTTTCCAGTTGCTTAATCCATAGTGCTTGCAATTTAAGTAATGTACAGGTAAGGTACAGA
>NW_022686589.1:0-768 GCF_011630105.1 Anneissia japonica
GGAGGATTCAATTTTTATTTTTAATTATAATTTAAGCTACATTTGACTGATTCTTCATGTAGCTTTCTGGATAGTTAGGCCTATATATAATTTAACAGCAAAGTGCAACATTGCATCTTTTTATAAATCATTGCTGCTTGAAAATCCTTCCTTTCGTTTTTTTTTTTTATTATTATCATCGTAATTAAGCCGATTTAAGTACTACCTTACGGTGTTCGGCCGAAGAAGTACCGAAATTTAGGCCTGTCTAGGCCTAGGCCTAGTAGTAGTAGGTGGATATATATTACCGCGAAGTGGGGCGGGCGGCGGTACATGCCTTATAATTTACTAAGTGGATAGCGAGATTTTTCGATCGCCATGCAAAGTTAAAATAAAATCCCAAATCCTCCTCCTTTTTGGAATTTAAGGAAATTAATACATTTTTTTTTTTTTTGTTGGGTCGATTGCAGCAACCCCAAACCCAACATAACGGTATTTCACATTATAATTATAGCATTAATCATCTATAATATTACTGCTAACTTCCTACCCTATCGCGTTGGTGACAACATGGCCGGTGTAAGTCACGTGATTGAAACCGAGTTGGCCAAACTCTCTCTATCTATGGCTCTGAACAATAGGAGAAATAGGTCCGTACCGTATACGGGCCGCGCATTCAGGGACAGTAAAATACTCCGTGGGATACGGACTACGACCTCAAAGAGAAAAAAGAAATTATAAACGTCCTTGTAGACTTTACAACAGTAGACGGAGACATTCACATTCCTA
>NW_022686590.1:0-1301 GCF_011630105.1 Anneissia japonica
AGTGCCGTGGGAACCTGTTTCATTTGTTTCCGAATTGTTTTGTAGTTAGTTTCCAGGCAACCAGTCATGGTGATAATTATTAGGCCTCGATTTTTTAAAACTTTTTTTTTACTTTGTTAAATGTAAAAAGAATCCCAAAACGGCCATTATCATGTATGTATATTATAAATTATATTAAAACTATATTTTATTATATTTCCATTTAATTGCACTAAGAAAGTTAAATCGTGGAAAGAGTTGGGTACGAGTTCGTGATATTACATCATAATTGAAGCATAGTGTACGTGACAAGCTAGACAAATGCAAATAACTACAGTGTCCAATAATATCATTAAATATATCCTGAGACATAATTTAGAGGGGGGGGGGGAAACATACGCAACAGGCCTATGCATCTTGGACTATAATAAATAAATATATGTGAAAACATTTGGCTACCAGTTCGCCAAAAGTCATGGGTACGTGATCTCCAATGGTGGGTACGAGTTCACCTAAATTCGGGTATGGATTCGCCAAAGTAGGTACGAGTTGGCATGGGTACGAGTTTGCATCAGTGGTTGCGCCGGAATTTGCCGACAAGGGGTCCGACGTGTCCGACGGAGGGGTCCGAACCAAGGCGCCTACGAAGCTCCGGTAGAAGGCCTGGAATAAAAAAAAATCCCTATAAAGGCCTGTTTATACTTAATAAGAACTCTCCCCATAAACCCTAAAGGCATGTTTATACTTGCAACGATAACGATAACGATAAAAAGCTAAAAGCAATTGTTCGTATATTATAGAAAATAAAAGAAATAAGTTTTTACCCTAGGACTATTCGATAATGACTTATCGTGTATACGATAACAAAATATTTTGACAAATCAATTCAAATGACGTCATAATTATGGAAAAAATCTATAAAATCGTTTTGACTACTACGACATATTATTACTATTTTACCGTTTTTCCATGATTATGACGTCATTTGAATTGATTCGTTAAATTATTTTATTCACGATAAGTCGTTATCGAATCGTCCTAGTGTAAAAATTTCCCTTATTTCCTTTATTTTCTTTATGAACAATTGCTTTTTAGCTTTTTATCGTTATCGTTATCGTTATCGTTGCAAGTATAAACATGCCTTTAGGGTTTATGGGGCGAGTTCTTATTAAGTATAAACAGGCCTTTATAGGGATTTTTTTTATTCCAGGCCTTCTACCGGAGCTTATAGCTTAATTTGGTCCTAAATGTGCTTTTAGACCACAATATTTTCGATTTGGTCCGACGACCTAGTCGTTCGTCAGGCGACAGGGGGTAACTCG
>NW_022686591.1:0-716 GCF_011630105.1 Anneissia japonica
TCGAGGCTACTTTTTGTAAAGTAAAAAGGGGAGCCTCTTTTCAAAATGAATGCAGTAAATTTTGGGAATTACTACTATAAAACAATAAATAGGGACATTGTAACATCAATCTGTATTATGGAATGTAATAACTGGTATTAAATCACCTAAGCTGCTGTATAAACCAAGCTGTTTTTAAATGATTTTGTAGCTTTGAAATTAATGTACAGTTTATGTATAGTCTCGAAAAATCTCGAAAAACCCATGTTTATTTTTAAAAGAATCCCATGGGCTTCTTTTCTAGATGGGCTTCTTTTTTAGGCTACTTTTGCAAACTAAAGAGGGGCTTCAATTCGAGATGGGCTTCAAGATTAAGTCCATTTGGGCTTCTATTCGAGGTTTTACGGTATATCAAAAAACGACTACAGTGCAGGAAATATATGTGAATATATTTATATAAATAAATACATATTTATATATAATAAGAGGTAGCTGTTTGTCAAATTGTAGATAATTTATATATCAAATAAAACCCAGGAACAAGGTATAAATTTCAATAATATTATTTTAAAAGGCAAATGGGAAAAACCCATAAAACAGCAAACGGCCACATAATGCAAAACTATTTAAAATTAAAACGGAACAGTAGAAAATCCGATCAGAATGACAAAATAAACTAAGCATCCACTGGAAGGAATCCCAACATCTGCAGACGGATCCGTTTCGGCCTTTAAGGC
>NW_022686592.1:0-1549 GCF_011630105.1 Anneissia japonica
AGTTTCATCAAAATCAAAAAATATGTGGTTAAATCCATTGGGTGATTTGACATGGAATGACCCCTATTACATATTCAAAAGTTGGTCAAACCTACCTCTTCTGTGCTTATTTTACCCATATATATGTAGTTTATTGGATTTTGGCGGCCATTTTGTAAAAGCGCCCTCATGCGAAAGTTCTCAGGTTACACCCCTTTTACCTCACATATTCTGATTCCCCATAAAAAACTGGTCTAGAAAAACCATATGAGAATTTCTACCTCTCCAAGTGGCACCTATCTCAGTTATAGCCTGGTCTAAGGTATGATGGTATGTGAAATGATTCAGCCTTAGGTTTGAATATGTCATGGCTTATAAATAATATTGGAAATATATTTTCTGGTCACTTTCATCATCAGTGATGTTAACATCAGGGGGCAGCTTAGGTAGTTGTAATCACATTGTGTAGAGACTGTCTCTTATACACATCTAGTTGTGTACACCCAGGTTGTCCATTGTGTAAAAATTAAACCAGAAACCAAATATCTCCACAGCTACCACAAGTTTAGCTGACTCGGCTGAGCTGCTCTCGTGATCATCCTGTTTCAGTTTGGAATAATAATAATCATGATAAATAATTTTAATCATGATAATTATTATTTAATAATAATAAATAATAATTTCATTTAATATTAAAGTGCAAACTGCATCCATTTAAAATGTTAAAAAGGTGTTGTACCACAGGCATTGAACATAAGTCATAAACATATTAACAGTCAGTCGTAATGACATGTCATAATCATAATGACAATCATCAAAATCATAAAATCAATAATTATAATCATTCATAATTACTTTATTTTAAACACAGGAAAGCTTGTATCACTTGATTGGTGTTCTTCACCACATATTCATAGTTATCATAATGACAGTCATAATTGTAATGACAATTATAATCATCAATCATCTTTCCAAAAATATTTTTGTGGTAAATTGCAAACACATAATCACAATAACAATGACAATAGATAATCATAATGACAATTCTTAATGATTATCATAATCATAATTGTAACCTGAAACAACTATAATTATAAAGAAATTGGAATCACACTGATTCAATAGGTTTCTACTTTGTGAACTTACTTCTGTCATTGCTCTCATGGGCGCAAATCATAAATCATGTGGGGGTGGGGACACATACATTTTCTTTGGCAATGTAATTTCATAAGTAAAGAAAATTCCTGAAAATTGTTTTAATGAACTGCATAAAGGACCCAGGTTTTAAAGAAAGAGCACTGTACAGCCAGAGTAGAGTACATCTTATAGCTAGCAAGATACCAGTATCTCTTCCCACAAGCATCTGAATTAACTATAATACGTGACTTCAAGCATCTGAATTAACTATAATACGTGACTTCAAGCGTGTAGGCCTAAAGGTAAGATTGGTTTTCAGCAGTGGTGGCGCCAGGACCTGCCCGACGGATGGGCTAAAGGCCCCGGGGGGGGGGCTAGTGGAGCGAATCAAGTCTCACTTGGGTGGGGGCCGCCCAGGGTCCCCGGTGGTGGT
>NW_022686593.1:0-578 GCF_011630105.1 Anneissia japonica
ACGCCTCTCACTTTAAAAAAAAAATGATAAGGTTTGCCCTACTAAGCTGTCCTGAGTACATTAGTGAAGAAATTCATCTGAGATGAATTAGGTTTAAAGTCATGCTCCGGAGGAAAAATATATATATATATATATATATATATATATATATATCAGGGGTGGCGCCAGGGGGGAGAAAAAATAATTCGTCGTGAGATAAACAATTATATATATTTTCTACATGTTAGTAGACTATAAAATCTATTAAATAAGCCACCCTTGATATATATATATATATATATATATATGCTCCAAGTAAAATAAAATGTAAAAGCAATGAAAAAACTGTGTACGATCAATGAAAGTTGACTTGCGGAACACAAATTTATTAAGCTATAACAAAATCAAATGAATATTTCAATAGCTCCTGCTATCTCTATCAACGTTAAGGTGTTTATCAACGTAAAAGTCTGTAACGTTGATCAAGATAGCAAGAGCTATCGAAATATCTGTTTGTTTTTGTTATCGCTTAATAATTTTGTGTTTCGCAAGTCAACTTTTAATGATTGTACACAGTTTTTTCATTGCTTTTACATTAT
>NW_022686594.1:0-1279 GCF_011630105.1 Anneissia japonica
CTGGTGTATATGTGGACTCATATATGGACAGCCTAGGCCCCCTAGGCTTGGGGGTGGGAAGGGCTTGGCAGCCAGGTCCCCTATACTGAAGTTACATCACAAAGTCTAGGCTAGGCCTAGCTAGGCTATACACACATACCTACCAAGTCTCCCGCATTTGGTGGGAGACTCCCGCTTTTCGCCCTAACCTCCAGCTCTCCCGCCACTAGCCTAAAATCTCCAGCTTTTCTAATAATCTCAAGATTTTTTATAAAAACCCACAATTTAATACAAAAATATCCAAAACGTGACAATTCTGTAAGGCATATAAAATCTATGAAAGCTCTATCGCTTCGCGAAAATACATGCCGTTCCGATAGTAAACAATGTATTCGTGTAAAATTAACACTGGTGGCGCTGTACACATTACGTCATTTCTATTTTAAAGAAAGCTAAGGGTGCAACTTGGGCATACAACCAGTTACATTCATCAAAAGAGAGCAAATGATGCTTCAGCCTCTCTTTTACACAGATCTCCTTTTCTGTTTAACTTGTTTTACCAAAAGAATTGTTTGTCAAATGTAAAACGTGTATTTGAATATTTTGAAAATTTTGTTGAAAAAAAAAAAAATAAAGTTAAGAGTTTTAACACTGAAATAAAGCTATAGAATTTTATTTTTCAAAAAATGTTAGTATATATTACCCCATTTTTAAGATTTAATTTGAGCACTAGAGATCTGCTCAGAGTGCACCAGAGAGCATCTAGGTCTAAAAATTTCCGGGGCCCTAGGCGGGCCCTCGACCCACGCCTAAATTGTTTCGTTCCTGTGCAAATCTCCATCCACAGCCAAACTCAAACTTGGCATGTATGTACACAATGACATTAGTTAGGTAGACAGGGCCTAGCCTATACACCGGCGAAAAATATAATAAGACAAAAACGTAGGATATGCCTTGGCTTATGCCCATAGCCAGAGAGTTAACTGGCGATCCAACGCTAGTTCAAGAAACTATGCCAGCATACGCTTAAACAAGAAGGCCTCCTAGCTAGGCCTACGTTCTAGGCCTAGGCCCAGGGAATTAGGCCTAGCACATTAGTATAGTTGGGGAATTCAACAACAGTTATACACAAGTATAAATTACTTACTTTTACTTCACTGTGACTTGGCAAATTTTCTTAGGCCTATGAATCTTCCTTCCTTTACACTCGCTACAAGACGACGGCACTAGAATGAGTGCTTCGTTTGTGAATTCAAAACTTGAAACGGGACACCGGAACTGCCAAGACAGCTAGTTCATT
>NW_022686595.1:0-644 GCF_011630105.1 Anneissia japonica
AAATTTGTAAACTACAATATATTATGCGTGTATTTGTGTACCTTTGAATGTTGTCAATGTTTGTAGGCCGCTTACATGGCAAACGATTTATCGTAGACCGTCAGTATGCCCGGCTATTGCATAATTAGATACTGTAGTCAACGAAATGAGGAGTGATGCTGAATTAGCCTTGTGTAGGATTGTGGTCATAAAACCATAGGCAAGAAAATCAAGTTTTATGGTTTCGTGCTGAACGCGAACTTGACCAGGGTAGTCTAGGCATGTTTTTTTTTTTTTCATTTGCATCTAGCCTAAGAATTTTCCTTTTCATGATTGTTAATCGTGTATCTTTGTAGGTATTGATGTTTGTGTGCCCCTTTAAAAGGCAGACGATTGATGCACTGACTGTTGTTGCACACACATACGAATGTGCTGACTAAACTACATATTTTTAACTGCATATTCTACTATCCAAACATTAAAACATTGGTATTTGCTGCTAACACAATAACATTGATCAATGGCCACAGTACTAGTACAAGAGCTTCCCATTTATTTTCCAAATTGAATCTCCTAAACTCACTGACATTAAAGGTAAAGGGGGTAAAGGTAGGAGAATAACCCATAACTTGCAGTGTCATTGTGCTGAATTGCGTATATGTGTG
>NW_022686596.1:0-758 GCF_011630105.1 Anneissia japonica
CCGCACAGATAATGACGTCAAAGAATGCAATTGTCGCGACGTGTGCCCCCTATCCAACAAGTGCCAGAAATAAATTCAGTAGGAAATAATTTCAGTAGGAAATAATTTCATTAACAAAGGAATGATCCATTTTCGAATAGGGGTGTTGGTTAAGACATAAAAGAAGAGCCATAACACACCCAGTTAATCCTACTCATATAAAAACTAAATACTTGTATTTAGTAATACAAGTATTACTAAATACAATTTAGTAATACTTGTATTTATTTTTATTACATAAAAGTTTAAATATTATAGTACAGTTAAACTTTAACAACACAACATAAGAATTTAAAGACAATATCAAATATTTCTTATTTATTAACTAGGCAAAACATCTATTAGGTTAACTGTATTTTTTTCTGCCTACGTTTCACTTTGACAGTAAATACCTTATTTGTTTCCGTAAATATACTAAGCATTATAGTACATACAATTCACTATTTTTTTTATTGCAGTATTAAATAAAATTTAATAATACACTACCTGTATTAATTTTCATTACATAAATGTATTAAATATTATAGTACATTTAAACAATTATTAATAAATTTAATAGTAATATCAATTATTCATTCATTTCATTATTAAATACAATTTAATGATTGCAATCCAATAATTTGACCTACTAGGCTATATTTATTTCATTTAATATAGGCCTACTATAATTATAGTATATGATACTAAAATAAAAATAAAACACATTATATCAGTATTTT
>NW_022686597.1:0-1577 GCF_011630105.1 Anneissia japonica
ATATATACATCTAAATATTGGTAAACGTCAACTTTACTCTCATTTCGTGGTGGCAGGTCTCATATGTTATCCTTTTCCATTTCTAATATTTTTACACATGCTCTTTATATGCCTACTGTATATATATTTATATATATATGGATTGTATTATTATTGAATATGTCATTTATTTTGTCAGTTATCTATTTATCATGTTTAGACCCTAGACTGTACCACCAGATTATTACATTATTTATCTTGTATTTAACATCCTAAGATTGGGCTACTTGATACCTAGTTTTGCTTATTTCACTCTATTTTATAACTTTGTAAATATGAGTTGTAAATATGATTTTATAGGTCATAATGGCTGATCGGACATTTTGACGTCATCATATTGCCATCTGAATTCAACAAACTGAATATTATCGATGACCTCATTTTAGCAAATGCGCATTTGAGCGTATCTCGCTTATTCTTGATCGATTGTCTACCAACTTTGAGTATGTTGTAGCTGAGGCAATTCTCTTTCATATATTTGGCATTTTTTTACATTTTGATGACGTCATCATGGTCAAAATATAGGGTTTTGCTTACCCCCCTCATCTTTCTTTCGTCCAGTCTTTGATGAACCCAAAATCACCTTAATCAGTCGTGATTTCTGAATCATATTTAGTGGGTTTAAACTTCAGGTCATGGTTAAATGTTATGTACATTATATTTTGTGCGCGCGTAATAACGCGAGCGTTCGCGTGCATCAAAATTAATATATGCTTTATATCATGTCTTTTTTAAAATCAGTTATAGCTCCTTAGGATGAAAGTTGACCCCTAACTTTTATTATATATTCAAAGCACATGAGTTGTAGATATGATTTTATATATCATAATAGCTGATCGGACATTGTGACGTCATCATATTGCCATCTGAATTCAAAAAACTGAATTTTTATATATGGTAAATATTATGAATGATAATAAGTTACTCACCAACAGGCGTTTGTCAATGAGAGTTGATACATATATCTCATGAGTGAACATTTCGTGATATTACCATGCGCATGTGCGTCGTGGCGTGCACATACGCATAAGTAAATCTTTTAAAATGCTTCAAATTCTTTAAAAAAATGAATTAGCGTATACTTTGGGCCATTTTTAGCATTTAAAAATTGTTCAATCTGCACCGCGCACACTTCTTCGAGGGTCAAATTGCGGCGGTTCACCTAACTCGTCCTCAGTGACGAGTTCAAATCTAGTCTTTTTCTTCTTTCTTTCTCCCCAATTTTCTGACCACGATATCTCAAGATTGCTTTAACCAATCAACATGATATCTTCAACAATCATTAGTCTTGGGGTGGAATCGATACATTAGGCTTTTCAGCGTGATCAGTCACGCGTGACGTCATCTACGCGCAATTTTTCCAGTATCATCTACGCGCAACTAACACGCGTGTGGGTAAATCGTCACGTACGCTGACGGTTTATGGTCTGGTTGCTATGGTTTTTGTGACGTCCAGCACATGCGCCTAGAATGTCGATGCCAGAGTTATAACCTTTGATGTCCCGAGATGTGCGTCCTTCTGTTTAATTGCCTTGTAT
>NW_022686598.1:0-611 GCF_011630105.1 Anneissia japonica
ATACTGTAATAATTTACTATTTTTATGCAGTTCTTTAATCCTCGCCGATAGACCGAGAGAGCCCTCGATGGCAAGCATTCTTCAATTAGGCAATTCTGCCATATAGACCCTAAGTTAGCTCCTGTTATTTTTGCAAAATAAATGATATGTGACGACTAGCAAAAATTTATTAAATATGTATATCAAAATGTAATTAAAATCTGATAGGGTATATATATATATAGATTGTTGCTCTTTAAATTTGAATATGAACAAGCCTGTACAAATCTTATGTTATTAATTTGATTATTATTATTTATAAATATTAAAATAGTGTAAGTCAGTTGGCCGTAATATATAAACTGTGCTTTGCTGTAAATGTTATAATTGTAAGTGTTAAATGATATAGAGGATCTGTGATATATTCAACTTGTGTAATTGTGTAACGTACATTTTATTGTATTAAAAGTCTCGCCTCTGTTTTAATATTGTATTATGGCTGTACAGATTATGAACACACTGCAAGAGCGTGTCCGCTGTTTTAAAAGCGTCGTTTCCAAAATAAATTTATATTAATTATATATTAGTATGCAATAGAAACATCAAATCATTAAGATTATAAAACATCACCT
>NW_022686599.1:0-2029 GCF_011630105.1 Anneissia japonica
CAGTATCATTATACAGGTTATTCGATTCAAATATTACTATACTCATATAAGCCTATATATACATTATCATTATTATTGTTGTTTTATGCCCATATATAGTCATGATGTGTTTATATATCGTCATGCTGGGATGCCATTCTGACCATATTTAGACATGTCACATGTTTCTATCAAATACAATTTGATTGTCTGAACAGCATGTAAAATAAGAAGGTTTATGTAAGGACGTGGGAGGAATTCAAGTTTGGTGTGATACATATGTGATAAACAATATCATACAATGAACTGGTAGGCCTAATTTTACTTCAAATGTCGTTTTTCTGCAGACAACGAACCCCGCACCATGTCACTACGAGGGCAGGCCTCATTCAACCCCACACGTTATCACATCAAGTTTCAAATCAAAAACACCCAGATTCAAGACTTCGCATACGGTAAGACTGACTTTAAGAACATTTTTATTTAATAAGCGGATTTTACGTGATAAAATATACCGTAGTTTGTTTGCACTTATTATTTTATGCGCGTGTTGAAAGCGAGCTCTTCGTCCTGTGATTGGTTGTCATATAGCGCGTATATTCTTGATTCACACACTAGAGCGTCTAGATGGATCTTTATACCAACACCTCTGTTTGTGGGACATGCGCGTATTCATGGCCCTGTTCTGATTGGTCAGTTATTAAGTTTTATTGACACCCTGGAAAGATCCATTGTCTTATTTTGTACCTAAAGCGAACATAAAGATGGTCTTTAGATCAATAACAGAACAAAAAACGATCTCATCGTAATAAGAAATAGGCCTCTTCTATTCTATTCTATTCATATTTATTTATATAGCGCCTATTATCATAATTTATAAAGTATCCGGGCTACTATAACGGTACTGACGTAGCATATGGGCGTACGTTACCCATTACAAATCTATAATTGTTTATTTATAATGCATTATAACACATTGACGTATTATTGTGTTATGTGGTGTCGTATTAGGCCTATTATTTTTGTGTCCACAGAGAGTACCGGGACCGGGGTCGTACGATAAGACATACCAATCACCGCAACCTGCTACAATCGCTAAGATGGGACGAAATCACGGACTTTTTTTCTCAAGCGCATTCGATCATTAATGATCTATATCAAACGAAAATTACGCAATCATCTGGGACTATGTGTGAATAATGTATGATGTCGATGGAAAGGTCTACTGTATATATGTACATTATGATATGAACTTATTATTTTTAATACCAATAACCCGGTTTAATTGGATGTGGCCTTACTAAATAAAGAAAGAGGTTTTATTTTAAAGATTAGTCCTATATAAAGGGGTAGGCTTATGTTTTACGTACCTGTGTGGTGTACGGTACAGTACTTCATGAAGAAAATATTTAATTGTACCCTCCAAAAACGGATAGCATCAAACTTCTCAGTGATAAAGTATAATCAAGTCAGACCATAATGTTATGGAGGGCTTACCGAACACAGACAATTGTTGTTTTTTCGGAGTGATACCCACAGTGATTTCTTTTGTTTTTGTAATTTCCTCTTCATATCTTTTAATTGGCACGATTCACCTTTAGGCCTATTAATTGTTAATTATATGAGCCAATATATTTAAAAAAATATATATAATTGTGTATTGGGATTGGATTGGATTGGGTCTCTAAGCTACACGTCATTCATGGTTACGCGCCGTATGTTGTTTTACACGGTTGTACCGCACCGTACGTGTCGGAAGATAAAGTTGTATTTACGTCACTTTAAACGCAATATAATATCTTGACTTGACTTGCCTTAATTATCATTTCAAAATAATTTACCAGTACTAGTCTTCACTTGGATTAAGACTAATGCTAAATTATTGATTTTAATAAAGTATTTGAGAATGTAGTGTCATTATTCTGAAGATTATTTGATCACGAACCCCATAAAAGAGCGAACTGTATAGTCAAGTCCGACGTAATGCATCACAATCCCGCAATTAATTATTTATATGGTTATTAAATATTGGAAATGAACTATGATGCGG
>NW_022686600.1:0-893 GCF_011630105.1 Anneissia japonica
GAACTGTATATACTGCTCTGCTTCTGCCTCTCAATTAGCTCTCATTGACAGAAATCACTCAAAATGTTGTGGGTGTTTTTAATTTTCATTCATTCTATTCAATTTCTAGGTATTAATAGAAAACAACAACACATTACAATGAGAACACAATACCCTCAGATACCCTATTAGAGCAGCTCTCCATATTGCATCCTTACATATACAAAATATTAATACTACCAAGGTTAGATATAAAATAAAATGTTAAAATGTTCTCATAAAATAAAGTTAGAAACAAATATAACATCAACAAAATATATACAGTGTGGGACACAATAGAGATGGTGAAACTGAAGCCACACAGACAATCTGTATCTCAGCAGCACTAAATAACAAGCACGTGCTTAGAGTTAGCTAGCTCCAGCCTAGGCGTGTTTAGACAACAGTAACAGTATTAGGGTTTGGCATTAAAAATAACGTTATTTAGAATTATTATTATTATTTAACATTATTATTTTCGATCCGACGATCTTGTTGTGGCGTTGGACGACG
The DNA here is from genome assembly GCF_011630105.1 of Anneissia japonica. NCBI lineage: Eukaryota > Metazoa > Echinodermata > Crinoidea > Comatulida > Comatulidae > Anneissia > Anneissia japonica. Next base: position 532 of record NW_022686600.1, read on the forward strand.
TGATGATAGAACAATGCTTCAACCTTCATTGCACTTTAAATTTTAACTAATAACCATGCATTCAAGAGTGTTTTCCCACAGAACTGCTCTCCAATATTTTTTCGTTTAATTTATAATAGGCCTATATACATAATGCATTGCTCCTCCTTGACCCACCTGTCATATATTCAAAAGCACAATTTGCAGAATTACAGAATTCACTCAAAATTATGGTATTTCATTTATATTTATTTTATTCAATTTCCGGGTAGGTCTATTATTACAACAAAACCATTAAATTGAGAATACGATTCTTGGCGTGTATAGAAAACATTTAATTTCATTAACATTTATATCTTTCATCTTTTCTTTGATATATATAT
>NW_022686601.1:0-447 GCF_011630105.1 Anneissia japonica
AACCAGAGCTTTCGGACAACACTAGTCCTTCCTCAGTGGCGAGTGAGTGAGGATAGAAAAAGCTAAATGGTATAAAATGAGAATTTCATGCAAGCATGATTGGAAACAATAGGCTGGGTGAGATTAGAATAAACAGCCTAAACAAGTAAACAGGAAGGCCAAAACTAAACTTTAGAGGCAAGCCTCAATAAATAAGCCAAAGGATTTATCCAGAATAAATTGAAATGCCATTGGTTTAATTTAGTGTACTGGGAGAACGTTCCTAATATTGAGTCCAAATGGTGTGGTTGTTTTAAGGAATAAAAGTTCCAAGTGATTCTCTTTATCTTTGCGATTTTTGTCGCTCCAACTGGCATTATGGTCAATTGCAATCACTCTGAAATTTGAAATTGAATGACCAGCTAAATTGAAATGTTCGGCTACTCGTTGATCAAGTTTAGATGTTCT
>NW_022686601.1:458-833 GCF_011630105.1 Anneissia japonica
TCTCATACGGAGAGTGTTTTTTGTTTCTTCGACATATTGTTTACCACAAATATTACAATAGGCCTATATGAGATAAATGACATTTTTGGTGAGGCAATTAATTGATTGCCTTATTCGAAATATGTGGTTTGTTTGGTTGCTCTTGAACGATTGTGTAGAATCAAGCAAGGAGCATGTTTTGCATGATGAACCACAAAGATGACTACCCAAATTACGGTTGTCGCAAGAGTTAGTTTGCTTGAATTTAGATCGTACTAATATATCACGAAGGTTAGGTAGTCTGCGATAGGCTATGAACGGTGTATCCTGCAAAACAGACCTAAGACGTTCTGTGGTCTGTAGAATGGGCATATGTTTCTGAATTATAGCCCTTAG
>NW_022686602.1:0-517 GCF_011630105.1 Anneissia japonica
AAATACAGTTGCAACACTATAATTTAAATACAAATAGTAGTAGGATTTGCCAAGACTGTAATTCATACATGGAATAATTATCAAAAAGTACCAAAAACATTTCAGAACTTTAGTGCACAGAGTATTTTTTGCATTTAAAACAAACAAATACAAGAATGGGGCGAAAATAAATTTGCGCTTGTTATAATTCGTACTAAATGCATCCGCTCGAACTGACATCCGCTCGAACCGTCATTCTCTCGAACTGTCATTCTCTCGAATTGACTGCCATTCACTAGCTACAGTATGTGCATCATGTCTATCACAAATTTCGTATATCTACAGCTTGCAATTTTTAAATCTCAAAAACGGGTCACTGCGCATGCGAAACTGGATGGTGTAAAAAGCATACAGGAACTACTGTACTGAGCTTAACAATAGCCACTGTGTTCTTATTAATTATTAGTTATTTATTATACCATCATCATCATCAGCCTGTCATGCCACTGGTGGCCGATGGCCTCCTCAAACTCCATTC
>NW_022686603.1:0-635 GCF_011630105.1 Anneissia japonica
CTTGTTCAGATACAGTAAGGATGTAATGTTGTTTATGTTGTATCATAAGTTAAAATGTACTTTTTGACATGTTATATCCTCAGTTAAAACTGCACTATCATAATTGTATCCCCAGGCTTAATATTGTACATGATATATACTTAAATTAAAGCCACTTCCTCTAGTGTTTGTGGGTGGTGTAGGCGACTGTAAAAGTCAAATCAAATCATATAAAATATATTTATTATGTAGGGCAACTTGTACAATTGCATATTCATGTTAATACAGTATTCTTTAAGCTTCTATAAATACTTCTCCAGATCAGTGGTGGCCTACTGAATGAATTTATTTGTTAACATTTACTACTAGCAATTTATCTAAAAAATAAAGTACAGTAGAACCCCTCATTTATGTACGGGACGGGCCCAGAGGCGTTTGTAAAAATCATTCGTACGTAAAATCGGGGTTGTGTGAAATTCCTATGTATTTACGCTACCGATATGCTAGGCTGGGCTAGGCTAGACCTGGACTGGAATTTTGTTGGATTGGATCCAAATCTCCAACTTAAGCTCGAAAGAAATTCAAAATAACGATCATAAATATACAGTACTATACTTGTTAATGTGTATACAAACTTTATTAATAGGCCTATATGA
>NW_022686604.1:0-1295 GCF_011630105.1 Anneissia japonica
TTTCTCATCAGTATTTAAAAAAACAAAACTCCCGGAAAGAAAGCGATGACGTGCAACCATGAAAGTGACATAACATAATAATAAAATGTAACATATCTAATAAAAAGTGATGTAAACCTGTTTATTGCTCGCAGGTAAATGATGTCATTCAGAATACGAACCACACCTTCAACTATGAACCTTTTCCCAGTTGGCATATTTGGAACTGACTCGTGTCAGACAGTTATACCAACTGTCTCAGCATCGTTACCAACGTCAATGAATCTTGTATCTAGTATGAGTAGTATTCCACTTCAATTGTTTAGCGAGGGTAATAGACTGACGAAAAACGAACGTGACTTATTAGAAGCAGCACAGAAAGGAGACAAAGCTACAATTCTACGTTGCCTGAAAAACACAGAAGACCCTGTCAATGTCAACGTCACGGACATCCTGGGCAGAAGTGCTTTGCAGATGGCTGTGGATAATGAAAATATTGAAATTGTTGAAATTTTATTAGCACAGGAAAATGTTTTTATAGGAGATGCATTACTTTATGCAATTAAGGAGGGCGTATACAAGATGGTGGAAATGATGGTCAATCACCCCAGTATTAGTGTTGAAATGCTCGGGGAAGGATGGTACGATATGAAGAACAGCCTTAAAACTGATAGCTCAGACTATTCTCCTGATATATCACCAATAATCTTAGCAGCTCATGTAAATGAGTTTGAGATATTGCAACTTCTTCTCACTCGAGGTGCTTCAATTTTTAAACCGCATTCTGTCATCTGCGATTGTGATCAATGCAAGGTACGACAAAAACACGACAGTCTAAGATATTCGCTAAAGAGAATCAATGCTTACAAGGCTCTTGCAAGTCCAGCATGGATGGCTTTAACTAGCAATGACCCGATATTGACAGCTTTCAGACTAAGCTGGGAACTGCAGCACATGGCAATGAGAGAAAATGAGTTTAAAGATATATATCTTACGCTCTTGGAACAATGTAAAAGGTTTGCTGTAGATTTACTTGACCAGTGTAGAAGCACAGAAGAAGTTGTTGCAGTCATGAATAAAACAAATGATTCCGAAGATCAATTCGATGAAGAAGTAGACAGTGGTAACTTAACACTCTCTCGATTGAAATTAGCTCTGAAATACGAACAGAAACAGGTAAGTAAAGGTAGATAGAAAATAACAAAACTGTTATATAACATATGAACATCAATCGGTATTAACAAACTTTAAAACACCATACTAATATTGGGTCCATTCTTACGAAACGAAGCAAGTGATAACATTTGTTCAAAATG
>NW_022686605.1:0-731 GCF_011630105.1 Anneissia japonica
TTACATATAACGGAGTATATTGAATTTAAAATTATTCTACATCAGAACGTTAACATTTCTAACTTTCTAATTTCTCTGTGACAAATGTTTCTATATTTAATAATTCTATTTATTGTCATATTGTAAAATCACCATGTCCAAATTACATTGATTTACTAAGAAGGCGGCATTATAGCCACTTTTAAGTGACCATAAAATTAAATATAGGCTACAATCAATATTCATATTGCATTACTGGAAGACAGTATAAAGTTTATATCTTCACATTTCTCTATAATTTATCTACATTTTTGGTAAGATGGTGTAATATTTCTTCTATAAAAAATTAAATAAAAAAATAAATCAAATTATGTGGACTAAATTTTATTGATAGTTTGTTTATAAATATTTCCAGATAACTTTGGACGTAGTCGAAATAATCGACAATGTAATCGAATCTGGTGTGCTTGGTACAAACCAATCAATGCGAGAAACAGCGTCATCATTTGTGACGTCACTAGAGCGGCAACTTGCAACTGTAGCAGCAGCAGGCATGAATTTCACTACGGTACAGCCGCATGTCGGCGTTATGACGTTGTCAGTTAGCTCAGATTCTCTAGAAAACGGACTTGTGTATGTGGCATTCTCTGATGGTGATTCTGTTAAGGAAAATTTTAAACCGAACAATGTGAAAACTTTTTTTGAGAATATCTTTCCCATTGACATGGTGGGAGCGTCCATCGCTCTTCCAC
>NW_022686606.1:0-930 GCF_011630105.1 Anneissia japonica
GTACTAGACGTCGGTCTAGCAGTTTCCAGCTTTTCCAGTCCAGAAAAGTCCAGATTTTCGAAAATGTTTCTAAGTCCAGCTTTCAGAAATTTTTCTAAGTCCAGCTTTCAGAAATTTTTCGAAGTCCAGCTTTCAGAAATTTTTCTAAGTCCAGATTATCGAAAATTTTTCTAAGTCCAGCTTTTCGAAAATTTTTCTAAGTCCAGATTTTCGAAATTTTTTCTAAGTCCAGAAAAGTCGAAATATTTTCTAAGTCTAGCTTTTTCGAAAATTTTTCAAAGTCCAGCTTTCAGAAATTTTTTCTAAGTCCAGATTTTCGAAAATTTTTCTAAGTCCAGAAAAGTCGAAATTTTTCTAAGTCCAGAAATCTCGAAAATTTTTCTAAGTCCAGATTTTCGAAATTTTTTTTAAGTCCAGGAAAGTCGAAATTTTTCTAAGTCCAGAAATCTCGAAAATTGTTCTAAGTCCAGCTTTTTCGAAGATTTTTCTAAGTCCAGCTTTCAGAAATTTTTTCTAAGTCCAGATTTTCGAAAATTTTTCTAAGTCCAGCTTTTTCGAAATTTTTTTAAGTCCAGAAAAGTCGAATTTTTTTCTAAGTCCAGAAATCTCGAAAATTTTTCTAAGTCCAGCTTTTTCGAAAAGTCCAGCGTAACACCTCCCATTCACACCTTCTCGTGTACACGACCTGTCTCTTATACACATCTAGATGTGTATAAGAGACAGCGATCAACGAGAACAAAAAAATACAAGATATGGAGAAAGTCAAATTTGTGGTTTTTTTCTCGAAAGATTTATTTTTCGTAATTAAATATTTAAAATAACGAGTATAGGAGTACGAGCAGAATCTGTGTCAGGTGAGAACAATTATCTTTTTGGACCTCACATTTCTAGATTATTTTTTTTACTTGGTACCGTCAAATATTTCAAAAA
>NW_022686607.1:0-544 GCF_011630105.1 Anneissia japonica
ATTATATATAATTATATTATATTATATATATATCTACACATATTATATACACATATATATATAAACATACATATATACATATATACATATACATAGGGCCTATACATATATATATATATATACATATACATAGGGCCTATACATATATCTATAATGTATATACATATACATATATATATACATATATATATATAAATACATTTATATATATACACACATATATACAGATATATACACATACATATACGCACATATACATATAGGCCTATACATATACATATATATGCTACTTAAATACATCTAAAATACCAGATGTATTTAAGTAGTATATATGAATATATATTTACATATATAAAATCAAAACAAGATGACGCTTGGTTACAAATTACACATTCAGAGCCTAGCACCTGATGATTGAGGAAGTACCTCATGAAACAGCCTGTAGTGCAATAAAATGTTGAATTTGTAACCAAGCGTCAAGCGTCATCTTTGCTCTGCTTATGTATCCAGCACTGTTGTCTAGATGATCTGCTTCCAACCTACT
>NW_022686608.1:0-573 GCF_011630105.1 Anneissia japonica
AGAGTAGGCCTAGGCTAGTTGGTGTGGGAGCGAGAGCGAGCCTCTCGTCGTATCGATAGATTTGTGTACGTTACTATCTGCTTGATGGTTGTGCAATAATACCAAAAAGTAGGCATGAATCACGTATATTATTATTATTATTATTAATGATTATTACTTTAAAATGGCATAGGGCCTAAGCCATAATTTTTAGAGAGCTTTGATAAATACGGTGTACGTCAGAAAGAAAGCACATAGATACCACCACATCCACGAACTTTTTCTAGGCCCCAAAATGGGCAGCGGACTGGGCTTGAATTGGTGTGCACCTGATCTATAAATGGGCGTTTCAGTCCATGCATCCTGTTTATTTAGAGATAATTACAGACGTGTTTGTTGAGAGACAAGTGCGTAAGTCAAAAGTGGTAAATAGGGCAATAATATTAATTATTTATTATTACTGATGGTGATAGATGTTGTTGCACTGAATAGTACTATAATATTTTATTATTATTTAATACAGGGCCTAGGCCTAGGCCAGGTGCGTTTGTACCCGTCATCACCAATTGAAAAATCAATCCGTCAAAAGAATCC
>NW_022686609.1:0-508 GCF_011630105.1 Anneissia japonica
CTCCTCTATGTCTTCATTTCTTAAAAAAGAATACATACTAATGATCTTTTGACCAACTTTTAAACTTAACCTAAACCAGGAACATTTTGTATGCTTCAATATTTTTTCATATCAACTTATCTTCCTATTTGCAAGATCTGAAAACAAGTAATTTGTAATCAAATAAATGATTTATAATTACTCAAATTAATATTAATATTTTTAAGGAAAATCGAAAGCAGACCCCTCAATAATATTTTAATTTTTAGAGGAGTAGTTATTGAAAACTGTGTTCATTACAATTGTTGAATTTTACATGCCACCAGTTTACATAATTAGTTTAGAACTAGCTGCTGAAACTATGTAGGTTCCTCTTGAAATAGTTACAAAGAGTACGATTATCATTAGTGTTTATTACTAGCCTAGGTCGTTAGGGGAAAAGGCAGGGGCTAAAAGAAGCATTATTTACAAAGAATTTTCTCAAAATGTGAATCAGTATACCTAATCTTGAATTTGCATTATTTTAATT
>NW_022686610.1:0-539 GCF_011630105.1 Anneissia japonica
ATAATGGTGATGTGATGATGATGAATTTTACTATATAAAAGTGTCATTTCCGGCCATCTCGAGAGGTATTATTTCCTCAAATTTTCTCCCCTCAGCTCCAACCATGGTGGGGCTGAGGTGGGTGTCGACTCACAAAATGCCCTCCCCCTCCACCTTTCAAAACAGATCTGTGCCCTTCCCTGGGTATGACATTAAACTCCATCGAGTCGGCTCCTGATGTATGTCTTAATGACTGCTGTTTGTTTTTAGGATGTGATCTGGTTTTTCATGTCCATTTTTGTGATTATGACTATTCTGGATAAAGAACGTTTTGAGCAGAGGTGGATTCAAGGCCCCCCCCCCACTTCATTTTTTAAGAAAAAAAAAAAGAAAAATATATTCAAACTGAAGTGCGAGAGTGTAATTTCCGGCCGTCTAGAGATGCACTAATCATAAATTTTCATACCTCAGCCCCAACCATGGTGGGGCTGAGGTGAGTGGTTCCTCAGTCTGTGAATGTCCCTCCCTGGTTCACCTCTCTTTTGAATTCCTGCATCTGC
>NW_022686611.1:0-2354 GCF_011630105.1 Anneissia japonica
ATCATCTATGATTACACTCCTTCTAATCTGGATAACTTGAATTTCATTACAGATCAGGTCTTGAGATATTGGCACTGGTTCCTCTGTTATGTCCGACTGTAGAACTGATGGTGTTTCTACTTCCAAGTTTCCGACATCGGCCTCTGGGATTGTGTCTTCTGGGTCTAAGTCATCAATTGTTGTTTCATAGGTTCGACCAAATGTTATTGTCGGAGTGTCCGGTTGTTCTAGTGATGTCGATGGCATGAACTCACAGACATTTCCCACATCAACCCAAGGAAGGTCATCAAAATCTATTGAAGCACTAGGGCTATCACTCTCCTCTATGTGGTCATCTGGCAATTTCTTGCGCTTACTGTCACCATTTGAAACCGTGGTCTTCAAGTAGAATCTGAGGACATTCATTTTTGTTTCTGCGTACAGTTGTCCAACATTGATGTTGTCTGGTAGTGGGTACTGCCTAAAGTCACACATTTCCGCATTAAATTCATCCAATTTACCCTTAGGCGAAATACCATCTTTGAAGAACAATCTCTTGGCTACATCCAGGAGCTCACCTTTACCCATATTTTTGGAAACAGTGAGGTATCTGGTACCTCCACCATTCTGCTTTCGTACCTGTTTGAATTTTGAGGTCGTTGGGCATTGGTGGAGCCAACCAATTTCAATTTTCCGCTGTGTCTTACAGGCATTGTTGTTTCCCAGAAGATGAGATGAGCTGCTTTGACTAAATGGTTGACCTTCACCATCCTCGTCACTACCACTGCATGTTCTTTTCTTTCTTAATTTCTCCTTCAATCTCTTAAGAATCGTATCTTTCTTTGTCGTCGGGGCTTTATTCTTTTCGCAAAATGCACGAAGTGCAATTCTGTCACCCAACAACGGCACAAACTCTTTTAAGTTGTCATCATCCATCACTGGCAGAGTAGCACTATCAATCTACAATAAAGCAAATTTAATGGAATAATGATAATTTGATAAAATTATTTCCAAAGCACATAATGTGGTATCTTGGCTTCAAATTTCATGAAAAATTGTAAATGTTTTTATAACAGCTACATAGTGCCCAAATATATACTGTATATAACACTGTTATATGTAAATCATTAAAGAGAGATAATTAAATACAGTGTTCTAATAAAGGACATGATGGTATATCACATAGCATTGCTCTCAATAAATGAGGTCCTATAAATACATTGTGTAATAAGATTCCTCCGATGGCATTCAAACAGCTAGGCTGCAACCTCTTGCTGCCAAGGAAAGCGTCACACACATTAGACTACAGAGGCACGATGGTTCATGTAAAATTTTGGATTGATCTGAATATTTTAAAACTTAATCTTTTTGTTTTTGTTTTTTAATTTGTCCCTGACCCCTAATACAACTTATTGACAATATCATATTAAAAATTCCTGTGTGAAAGATTTGAGCAAAATCGATCATTTTGAAAATGATATTTCTTTCATGACCTTTGATCTCCAAAATTTATTTACTATACTTACAATGTCACAGGGACAATCCCTGTACAATTTGGGCTTGTTCAGACCACTTTTAAAATCTGACCATTAAAATCTATATCAAAAAATTATTATTTTTAAAATGACACAACCATCATTAATGCGAAATTTGGTTTGAAAACAGCAATGTACATAACTTCTATATTGTACGTTATTACATTAGTGGTTAATTGTTGTTACAACAGTGGTTAATGAATATTGTTACAACAGTGGTTAATGAATATTGTTACAACAGTGGTTAAATTGTTGTTACAACAGTTGTTGATTTTTACAGAGATTACCATGCTTTAACATAATACAAAGTTAAATAAAAAATGTTCTATGACTACTCATGGCCAGTCAATAATCTCCCTTCTCTTCAATAGGATGCCCAATATGACTTATACAATATGGATTCATAACTTCATCGTTAATAAATAGTGAAATCATGGTGAAGTATTTAAACTTTACTGAAAAGGCTTCAGCTTCTGTGACCACCTATAAATACACCTAGACTATGGAAAACTCCCCTTTCTACAATTATAATGGCTACAGGCCTGCTTAAACAAAAGAGACTTAAAATACTTCGCGTTTAAAACAGCTCATTCTCGCAAAAAGAAAAAAGTTTTTTTAATAAATAGGGGCTTAAAAATAGCAGCGGGTCAATGACTGTATTGTAAAACAGATGCAATAATTGTAAGATCTGGATGTCTGACAGAGGTTGACATTATGGGTCTACCACACAATGCAGTTAGCAGGTTACTTAATCTGGAACAATATAACATTGTTCCATATATCAAATATTCAGGAGCACAATATTTCATTTTTCAGGATGTTGTGGAACAACAGTGGAGG
>NW_022686612.1:0-1120 GCF_011630105.1 Anneissia japonica
CGCAGGGTGACCTCGAAAATCACAAAAAATTTGCATTGTTAAACAAAGCGGCTACTTTGAGTGCATATAACTTCAAAAGGGAAGGGATAACTGTTAATCTAAGGTCATATTTGTGGAATATGGTGAAACATATGTTAGAATACCAAGTTTGACCCTGGTAGCTATTACCAATCTCCTGTTATAAGCTTCCAAAGTTGAAGTAAATTGCATTTGCACATCTTGAAGAACCACGCCCCATATTTTTGAGGAGTCAATATCTCGAAAACTACATATCCTATGAGGCTAATTTTTTGTTGTTGGTTTTTCATACAGTGGATCATTTTTATTAAGTTTCATCAAAATCTGAGACGGTCATACAGGAATTTCTGTTTAATCTGGTTGATTTGACATGGAATGACCCTACAATAGGTCAAAGGTCAGAATGTACCGTTTCCGGTCACTATTTGAATATTTTTTTCATTAGGACGAACATGAAATCTTCTGAACAAGTTGCAATCAATTGTGAGTCTCTATGACCAGTAGTTACTGAGATATGACATTACAAGGTCAAAGGTCAAACTTTCAAAAACCGCATTTCCCGACATTTTTTGATAAAAAGTTGTATTACAACAAATAAGAACATGCATATTGTGAACAATTTGAGACCAAAATCAAGTCTCTATGACCAGTGGTTATCGAGATACAAGCGTCCAAATCAACAGGCGGCCATTTTGAAAAACGCCCCCAAACGGGACTTTCCCCCAATATCTGGGAGGTATATAGGAGCTATATTTTATCTAAATTGGTCCATCTTGCCAAATCCATCGAGAAACAAAGGTATCCTAAAATTATTTACGGATCTCATGAAAATGACTCTACTATTATCTGTATAGTGCTGGCCAATGCAATGGATAGTTTATTTGATTAGTCTCAGTATGTATAGATAAATAGACCAATCTTTTTACAGTTTTATAAATATCTCTCATTTGCTCTCTGTCACCTTTATTTATTTTTTTGATAAGACAGCCTATATTATATTAAATTATGATGTTTTCCTTATTCGCGCTGATGAAGGCCACAGGAGTGGCAGAAATATCCGAGTTTATAATAAATCAGTGTTCTTAAAGTCTACTATTGAAGT
>NW_022686613.1:0-590 GCF_011630105.1 Anneissia japonica
TGTTTATATACCATTACAATTCCAGGACACACAGCCGATACACAGCCCAAAACCACAAATGCAAATTCAGCCTCGTGAAGAACTACCACAAAATCCAACACAGATTCAGCCAACAAGAACCCGAAGTGGACGAACTGTCAAACCAAATCCCAAATACAATAGCTCTATGTTTGCACAGTAATTAAAAAAAAAGAAAGAAATGCAAGCGTTGATTGAACATTGATTGGATTACTGAACGTTGATTATTGAACATTGATTTGATTGCTGAAAGTCGATTATTGAACATTGAATGAACATTGATTATACATTGATTATTGAACATTGATTGAACATTGATTGAATTGCTGAACATTGAATGAACATTAATTATACATTGATTATAGACCATTGTTATTGGATTGGAATTTATAAGTAAAATGGAAATTAAAAATTGAACAGGAATTTAAGATAATTATTAATGAATATGTTAGAAAAGATCACAATTGAATGAATAACACAATCACACTTTTGACTTAAAACGTTTTATTGTTATCATGTTTAAAAAAAATAAAAATAAAAACCTAAGTCGTAGCTGGCGACAACTTCTGGGA
>NW_022686613.1:598-809 GCF_011630105.1 Anneissia japonica
CCTGTCTCTTATACACATCTCCGATCCTCATCAAAGAAACTATCATGATGACGGTGACTCGGCTGAATTCGGAATAATGTTTGAAGAACTCGGATACCAAGCCGATGATAGCGAGTAGATGGGACCTGTTCAATGGCTGACTGAAAACGCAGACGATCCAGGTTTTCAGTGGCTAACGGATGATCAAATCATCAGTGGTGTGGAAACATCG
>NW_022686614.1:0-1776 GCF_011630105.1 Anneissia japonica
CCTCATGATGCTCACAACACATTCGCAGTTGAATTAATATCCGTTTTAGAGTCTTTTTTTCTGATACTTATCAGTATGATCATGTGAGGTCGCGAAATAACGGAAATTTCAAATTATATGAAACAACAGCGGAGTGGTTAAAATATCTAAAATGTTCAGCTTTGAAAATTCTTCACAGCTTGAAGTTTGACAACTTCAGAAATTTACCAATTCTATGCTGAATATACTCCTGATGTTATCTTGATTAAGATCAATGGCTCACGACGGAACGAGTTGCATGATGCTAATGATAACTCTCTTGAAAATATAAGTGTTAATGGCTTGATCATGTGTTTACAATTAAACTCTTTCAAAATCATTGAAGTATTGATCCAGACCAAATATACATACAATTATAGAAATACAGGAAAATAAAAGATTAAAGAAATTAAAATCTCATTTTAAAAACATTATTTAAAAAAGTAAATGAATTGGACTGCAATTTTTAAATCTGAGACTAAGGTTAAATGTGCAACATATTTAACATCTTATTTAATTACCTCATTATATTTAATACTATATATAAAAAATAATATAGCATTACATAAGACAGTTTCGAGAATATAGTTTAAGCAATATTGCTCTTGATCAATGCATACCGGTACTGAATAATTTTAAAGAATTCATAAAATATATATAATTAAAATGTAAATAAATCGGTGGCTGCAGTCATAATAAGAAAAGTATGTTGTATTGTTTTAGTATTAAATATCCCAAAAATATGCACCATAATTATGTTCATCAATATTACTAATAATTTTTAGAGAAATCCAATCTAGTATACCATCAATCTCAAATTTATTTTCAACTAAGTGTATAACTTTAAACATCAGATATAAATTGGTTGGTGGAATCCTGATAAACAGAACGAAGACATATACAAATTACATAGCTAACTGTATTTGACAGTCACAGCCTGGTAGCTAAAAGGGCAAAATATTTAGCCAAATCTAGGCCAAAGAAAGTAGTAATACGCTTAGCAGAACCCTCATTGAGGGAAGCATCTAAAAGCCCCTAGGAGCCGGCAAAAGCTTTGATATTATTATTATTAAACGAAGGCATTTTAGAAGCCCTAGGCTAAAATTTGCTGTAGACACAAACACAAGTTTTAAGTGTTTTAAATTCATGTTTATACATTTCAGAAGAGGAAATTGGGCTTGGGGCTGCAGTACCAACCTGCCACACCAATAGTTTGCTTCAAGCAGGGGTCCTAAATGCAATCTACATGGCCTAAATGCAATCTACATCTTGTTACATTAATTGAAACATGCATATTTACTGTATAGGAACTAGAGGGTAAATCTGGGGCCTGTTAGTTGTAAGCAGTGTCTGGAGAACATCTTGGTTAGGCAAGTCAGTGAGAATAATTCAATTTATCCTGTGAACAACCATCACCACACAATGATCCTCTTTAATGTAGTTTAAATTCTTAATGAAAAAAATAATCTAGGATCAAACTCTTGAAATTTTAATAAATCTCTTGAAATTAAAACTAAAATTTTAAACTCAGCCATATGAGCTACGGTAGTTAATAGTTAGAATTACTGATTTCTGATTCAGATTCATTTGTTGTACATGACCAGTTGCTTTCCATTATATTATATTATATTATATATATAATATAATATAATATAATATAATATAATATAATATATTATATTATATATATATATGCAACATATTTCACTGTCTTATCTAATTACCTCATTATATTTAATACTATATATAAAAAATAAT
>NW_022686615.1:0-585 GCF_011630105.1 Anneissia japonica
CCGCGTTCTACTTCTTCTCCGGTGATCATTTCGAACACCATGATTCCGAGCGACCAGATCATCGCTGGAACGGCATACATGAATCGATGTTTCAGCATCTCCGGAGGAAGGTAATGATCGGTGGTTCCAAAAGCGCTGGTGATCGGTTTATCGTCGACGAATTTGGCAAAACCGAAGTCCACCAGCTTGATCCTGTCCGTGTCCAGATCGACGATCACGTTCTCCATCTTCAGGTCTCCGTGAACTACGTTTCGTTTCAAGCAACCGACGCAGGCGTCCACGATTTGCCGAAAGAAGCATCTGCATCTCTCCTTCGGGATACTGCCGACTTTCTCCAGAACTTGAAATAGGTCGGAGCTCCGAAGCGGCCGTTCCATCACGAGTAAATGACAATCTTTGACCTGGTGAACGTTCACGAATCCGATGCAACCTATGATCCCCGAGACCACACGTAGGAAGTGCGCCTCCGCCAATATCGTTTCGCCCGATTCGTTCGTCATGTAGGACGCCGAGGAGTTTTTCACTACCTTCACGGCGACCGGCAGTCCGTCGGCTCTTCTGATCGCCGAGTAAACGCTTCCGAAA
>NW_022686616.1:0-578 GCF_011630105.1 Anneissia japonica
TTTCTTTGTAAATTTGAGTCCGTTCTTGTGACTTTTTATGTGTTTGTCCTCAACCAAATGCACCGGCGAACGCTGATGGGACGGTTGGCAGAAAAAAAAAAAAAAAAAAAAAACATCCCTGCCTCATCAGTTTTTATACTGGGATAGGGGGATAAACTAATTTTTTTTTACGGGGCCTTATAATAGGCCTTTATTAAAAACAAAATTAAACACAAAACCCTACCTTGGATTAGTGTACATACCTCTGACACCAACTGGAGTGCGGGATATCCCTCCATGATGTTTAATTAATGAAAAAAGGATTTTCAAAGATATTTCTCCGCTGGAAACCATAGGTTGCTGATTAACGCGTAATTTTGGTAAATCAACTTTGACCTTTGTCATCCTCTGTTTCTACTACCTCACATTTTCTTTTCTTTTTTATCTCTGGTTTTACCACTGCTGCACCTCCAGTTCCATTTCCAGCAGCAACTCGTTCAGTTTTCATGATATTCTTGAAATGATTTTCAAGAATATGCAGTTTTATGCAGTCATTAATTAATGCAACTGTTGATTAATGCACTTATTCTTCAGGAATA
>NW_022686617.1:0-918 GCF_011630105.1 Anneissia japonica
CAGGGATTTAGCCTGACATAGCACTGTTAGACTTCGTTAAATTTTAGATCAAATAATAGGCCCCTACTTGGCAAATATAAATAAGGATGTGCAAGTCTAGATTCATGAAACCACTCCCAGACAGTTTCAAACTATTTTCAAAGGGTCTTACTTTGGCAGTACTTAATTAAACAACCATTTTTTAATATGAAAAAATCTCTAGAGTCTTTTAAGAAATTTTGTGAAATTCTTGAACTTAATGAGCGTTTCCTTTGAAAGTGGTAGACTGATTTTTGTGTAAAAAGCAACGTATGCAACACCTAGATCCTAGGAGGATGGGAATGTACTGGTAAGATTCCGAGATTATCCCGGCCACACCTTGAGGATTGGAATATGGTTTATCTAAATAAAGCAGATATTCATGAAATATATATAGATTAAAAAATCTCAGGAATACCATAGAGAGCAGTTGACTATACACAATAATTTCTAGAAGTACTCGGACAACACTCCAGCTATTTCATATTCTATGTTTTGGGGGGAAAATTAATGATCACTCATGAAAGTGAATATGTACCTAGTCGATGTTTTTATATTTGTTGTAGGGCTTATATATATATATAATTAATGCTTGCGGTACACCACGTAGATAGTTCTGAAAAGAACTGTTGTTGTTGGTTGAGAATATCTCGACTTTTCGGTTGACTTGCTTCAACCGTCTTCAGGAGAATAATATCTGCAGAGATCTCAAACAGGGAAATACTTATATGTTATTTGCATATCTACGTGGTGTACCGCAAGCATTAATTATATATTATACTTCGCCATGCAAACCTTCAAACAATATTTAGGGCTTATATACATTTAAAGGAGTAAATACTGTTCATTTGTTATTTTTTCCATACTCAATTATCACTAAATTTACAGAGGAAATGGCCC
>NW_022686618.1:0-646 GCF_011630105.1 Anneissia japonica
TCTTTCTTTCTCCCCTTTTTTGTTCGCACGATATCTCAAAAACTGCCACGAGTTACGCACAATTGTTGTCAGCGAACATTTGGCTTTGTCTGGAATAGTCATGGTAAGCTTTTCAACGCGCTCAGTTTATGCGTGACGTCATCTACGCGCAATTTTGCGTTTTTACATTATCGATAATATCAGCCTAACCAATTGCCCTTTCGAAATCGTATTAAGTGAGTATTAACTTCGGGTTAATGTTGAATGTACTGTACCCTAATTTGACGCGTGCGCTTCACTACGCGCGCGTATGCGTGCGTCAAAATTTCAAAATGCTCAATATCACTTTTTGACTAAATTATTGCACGTTTTAGGCCATTTTGAGCATTTCAAATTTTTTTGAAATTTTCCACTACGCGCGCACATTTTTACGTGCGCAGCACGTACGGAAGCTAGAAATTACGTTATTTTACATATTTTGGGTTCCTGACATTGTTTTCACAAATTTCCATTCTTTTTGGTCATCTTTTGGCCAATAGCAATACCGTACGTGCGCATCAAACATAGGTATCTTTGCGCGTATTTTGCCGCTATACAGTGACATTATGCTAAAATCAGACCTATTTTTAATCAGTTATAGCTCCTTAGGTTAAAAGGTGACCCCCAA
>NW_022686619.1:0-722 GCF_011630105.1 Anneissia japonica
GTGCAAATTTTTGACTTTCCGCCATATTTCGAGTACCTTTCCGAAAAACTTTAAACTTTCAATGGTATAGTGTTTGTTTCAGGCTATCTCACTTTGCCTAATAAAAAAAAATTACATTTTGTCTCAACTTTTTAACATTGTCACTTTTTGCACAAAAGTGCTTATCTCGCCGAGTTGAACACTTAGTGCAATTTTTTTACTTTCCGCCATATTTCGAGTACTTTTCCGAAAAACTTAAAACTTTCAATGCAATAGTGTTTCTTTCAGGCTATCTCACTTTGACTAACAAAAAAAAAGTTACATTTTGAATCAACTTTTAACATTGTCACTTTTTGCACAAAAGTGCTTATCTTGCCGAGTTGAGAACTTAGTGCAAATTTTTGACTTTCCGCCATATTTCGAGTACTTTTCTGAAAAACATCAAACTTTCAATGAAATAGTGTTTGTTTCAGGCTATCTCACCGTTCCTAACAAAAAAAATTACATTTTGACTCAACTTTTTAACATTGTCACTTTTTGCACAAAAGTGCTTATCTCGCTGAGTTGAACACTTAATGCAAATTTTTGACTTTCCGCCATATTTCGAGTACTTTTCCGAAAAAAATTCAAAGTTTCAATGGAATAGTGTTTGTTTCAGGCTATCTCACTTTGCCTAATAAAAAAAATTACATTTTGACTCAACTTTTTAACATTGTCACTTTTTGCACAAAAGTGCTTATCTC
>NW_022686620.1:0-954 GCF_011630105.1 Anneissia japonica
AAAAAAAAAAAAAAAAAAAAAGCCAAGGCATGTAAGTTAAGCAAAGTCAAGCAAAATAAAAAAATAAAATTAGTAAATAGTGGTTAATATTAATAAAGTCCATGCTAACTTACATAGTACCAACCCCTCTATAGTAAACTACATTAAATTCTAGTGGTTGATTTTTGGGGGTTTTTTCTCACAAAATTTTATCCATCAACATTTCTTTATAGTCACATAATTAAATGTGAGACTAGGCTCCTTGTTACAGTCACATAAAAATAAAGTAGACTCGCTGTAGTAGTACATAAAAATATAACATAAAAAAAAATGCTCTAGATAAACAACATCGGATCATAACAAAAATAAAAAATATCAAGCTGGAATTTTTAAAAGACATGGGAAGGGGGATAAGCAGTATCAACAAACCATGAAATTTCAAAAATTGATTTTCTGTCAGTAAAAAACATCAGAAACCATACTCCAGCAGTTGACTGTGAAAATGAATGAAAATCACAAAAGTAATTAAACGGAAATAATTTTAAAACTCTTGCTAAAGGTGATTGATGGTCAATTGATTGACAACAGATTTACACATTACAATCAATGATAAAGGCTAAACTTTACATACAACACAAAACTCCCAGCCCCACCAATCCAGTGAAAATAGAAGCTTGCGAGTTTGCAAGGCTTGTGCACTCATTTTTAGTATGCCACGCAAAAGGACACAATCATTTTGAGCGAAAAAGAAGCAAACATAAGCAGAATCTGAGCTGATACAAGGATGGTAGATGGTAGCTCAGCTGTATTTTACACTTCATGTCCAGCAGGCTTAATCCCGGATATACCAGCACAGATTAATGTACAAAAACAGTCCACTTGAAGTATTAGCATTGTTGCAGAAATATGAAGTGTTCAGAAAATAAAAGGCTTGAGAGGCAGTTACCAGATTACCGTAGCAATGAACTCTCACAA
>NW_022686621.1:0-672 GCF_011630105.1 Anneissia japonica
CGAGGACATCTAAAATCCCAAAATGGAATATACGACTGGGGCCAAAAGATTAGCCCAGTATCTGAGAAAGCCACAGAGTCGCCGTCCCCATCGTTACTCCACTGTAATAATAGTAATGCATTATAATAATAATATTGATATCAATAATCAATAAATTGAGAAGTATATAAAATTAATTACATTTCATAATAGAGCGAGTGTGAGAAGTAGAGAGAGAGAGAAAGTACATTACTCACGATCTTCACATAAATCTCCAGTGAAACATGGTCTACACGTGCATGATGCGGTACAGTTATCAAGATCAGGAACACACGTTCCCCCATTCTGACAGGTTAAGTTTTGACAGAGATCAATAGCTGTTTAGATACAGAAACAATTCATGAAAACATACTGACAACTCTGAAACATTATTAGTATCATACTATCAGATGTTAGTCCCCGAAAATTTCGACAATTTAGGGGTTTCAAAGGCTTATTTAATCGATTTTATAGTCATACTAATATGTAAAAAAAAATACATATAATATTTTTTTCTCCCCGACGAATTGTGCTTTTTTTCCCCGACGGGGGAGGGGGCAGCTCTCCCCGACGGGGTTGCCCTTCCTTCCCCCCCCCCCGCTGGCGCCACCTCTGCTTTGTTTAGACATAACTGAATATAGATAAACCATATCC
>NW_022686622.1:0-559 GCF_011630105.1 Anneissia japonica
TTAAATTGTCATCATTGTAAAAAATTCCTCAATAATCAATGTACTTTTCTTTCAATCAATCAGTGATGAAAATAAATGAATAATCAGTAGCGACTGTACATAAATTAATTGGGAAAAAAATGTGTTTAGAGAGAATATTTAATCTATTTTTAATATTTTATAAACGTTTAATTAGATAAGGTATTTTTCAGCATATTATGATATTATTAATGCCGTATCCAGTTATTGGGACAATTGGGACACTCCCACACAATTTTTCTACTGGCCCCACAAAGAATGGGTCCACATTTTTCAAACTGGGTCCAAATTATGCATTTTTAGGTATAAAATGAGTCCACTTTTTGAATAATGGGTCCAGTTTTCTCATATTTTACCTAAAATGGGTAAACTTTAAAGAAAATGGGTCCAGAATTTTCATATTTTTCATAATTCTCATAATTTTCCTATGAAAATGGGTCCAACTTTAGAGAAAATGAGTCAAAATTATTTGGATTTATGCATAAAGTGGGTCCACCCTGATGTGTCCCGCACTGTTTGAAATTCCTGGCTACGGCATTGG
>NW_022686623.1:0-1047 GCF_011630105.1 Anneissia japonica
AAAAAATATATATATATATATATATGCCCCATCAGCCTTCCTCCATTTCAAGACGCTTGGATGTGCTGCTGCTAACGACGTTCCCAGCGATAAATCTTGTTGGGCTACGGCTTGAGTTGGCTTTTGATGTAAATACCTTTATTTGATTGAACATGAATCTTTTTCGCCAGTTATTTGTCCAGGTGTTGCGGTGAAGTCCTGTAATGTGCCAGATAGAGAACATTGTCCTGCACAACCCTTCACGGATATCACAACTGATTTGCAAGAAGATACCGAGACCAAACTATTTAGACTTCATCTAAATATATCGATTCCGAAAAATGGTATGCTTTCATGATTCTGTCACTATTTTTATGTTTCAGTAGTCAAGTGATTTTGCCACATTGTTAAGATCCTCTATCCAGGTCATCTATAGTATAGTATTTTGGTACCCAGCTGCCTCTCCTCTGAAAGTGTAGATAACAAATGTTGATTTTGCAAACCAATCTCCAATTCTCCAATTTTTGTGAAATCGACTAAAGTACTGCACTTGCATAAACAATTTTTTAATTAAATCCATGGTTGCATTATAATTAATCTTAAAAATCTATTATCTTAAATATTGCATGTTATTTTGAATTTATGTACTGTT
Organism: Anneissia japonica; assembly: GCF_011630105.1. NCBI lineage: Eukaryota > Metazoa > Echinodermata > Crinoidea > Comatulida > Comatulidae > Anneissia > Anneissia japonica. The sequence continues at coordinate 632 of NW_022686623.1, forward strand.
TGTACACTTGCGAAAATATTGATAATTGTGAACGACCTCTAACAAGATAGACTAGAAATAGTTTGATGTTGCTTAAGTACAAAAGGACACACTTGGGTGAGATACAATCAATTACTGATTACTGTAGTTAAAGTTTGGAAATGCCTAGACAATAATAGTGATGATGAAGACAATCAATGATTTCGCTGATGAGGACGATGATGATGAAGGAGATGACGATGATGATGATGATGATGATGGAAATGACGATGATGACACAAAGTTGTATCAACTTAGAATGATTAGAATGCAGTTGATTTCCCTCCTTTTTTCAGGATTTTTGCCATATTTTTAAATTTTTTTAAAATTTTATTATTACTTTTTTAAATTTCTTTAATTTTTTTTAATATCTATTTATTTTTTTAAATTATTATATA
>NW_022686624.1:0-700 GCF_011630105.1 Anneissia japonica
GAAAATAGGACATGAATACCATGTATAGACTTTAGAAACACTTTATTGGAGAAAACCAATATTTCGACCTATCCTCAGTAAGGCCTGAGGATAGGTAGATGTATTGGTTTTCTCCAATAAAGTGTTTCTGAAGTCTATACATGGTATTCATTTCCTATATTGAAAGTTTATTAAAACATGCCTTAATCTAAACCTATAATTAAAATTTTATTAAAGTAATGTAAGCCTACTGGAAATACCAAAATAATAGATAATTAAAGACCTTGTTTGCTGAAAACTGCCCCAGCCATTTGCTGACAATTGGATTTCAAAAAACCAATCAAAAAATTCATGTTGCTAGATGCTTTTCATATTCCTAGCACTTTTTAGTACCATCATCGCTATTTTCGCAATGTTAAAACTTTTCTCGCCGATCCGCCTACCTCATATATGTTCTTTTGACGAAATGAGATATTATCAAAGAGTAAACGTTATTTGGCAAGTTGAATACCTCTCCTATGGAATGCAAATTGTGTCACTTATAATGTAAAATCTGCGTAATAATACTACATTTCGCTGTTTTCGTTAATTTTTTGAAATAATAATACCAAATGTCGCTGTGTTTTCGTTAATTTGTCAAAATAAAGAGAGCATAAAAAAAAAATCTTTTTGAAATTTTGAAAGTATTAGACTAATTCCTGAATACCCCTCCACTACGCCC
>NW_022686625.1:0-793 GCF_011630105.1 Anneissia japonica
GAAACAAGGCAAAACTAAAAAAAGGACAAAACTGAAAAAATACAAAACTTAAAAAGGACAAAACTAAAAAAAGGACAAAACTGAAAAAGGACAAATCTAAAATGGAATGGTTTTCAGTAGGGAATTATAAAATATGAGATACAAGTAAATATGGCTCATCCTTTTTTCAAATTTACTGTTTTTGTTCTTTTGGTTCTTTTTGTTCTTTTGGTTCTTTTTGTTCTTTTTGTTCTTTGTTATTTATTTGATTGGATATTTATACATTATAGGTATTTATTATATATTTATATTTCTGTTTTCAAATAGAGAGACACTTGACTTGACTTGATTTTATTCAGTGTACCGCAACATCATAACAATAAATAGCAAATAATAATGATTTTCTAAAAAGTTAAAACATAATTTATAATTAGGAAAAAAGATTAAAAGCAATCTCAATATAATGCGATGTTGTAAACCACTGTTTACTAGGAAAGCTTATAAAACTTATTTCCAGTGGGGCCCTTGAGAAAAAAAAAATTAGAAATAAAATAAAATTAAAAGGCCACATTGCATAAGAGTCGGTTAAAAAGGCATATTAACATGTGTCAATACAATAATATTAAAAGTACAGCATTCAGTTTGCTATTTGTAAATCATGTTTTTATTTTAGCTGTCCTTTGTTTGATTTTAAATGTTCGAATATTTTTCATTCTTGTTTGCGTTGCCTGACATGAAGGATAGATGTATACAGTGAGATGATGATCTCAGAATGATTTTAGAATCAGCTTTGGTGCACATACAATTCACTTCC
>NW_022686626.1:0-369 GCF_011630105.1 Anneissia japonica
ACGACGAAGAGGATGAGGCACGTCGACATCGCCGGATGCACGACCTTGGCAATCGCGGTCGCTCTTTTCGTGGCGGCAGGGGCGACCGTAGACCTCCGCCGGATTCCGATCGCCGTCCTAAACACGACGTCGGTGATATCGATCGGAAGAAGGTTCACGGTGACAGATAGCGTTTTCAAAAGGGTCGGAGAAACGTTGAGGATAGAAGGAAGACCGCCGTCCGCGACGTTGGTTCACTGTTTCCGCGGTTGCAGCAATCTGAGGGACCTTGGCCTCTGGTGCGTCCGGAGACCTCCCCCGACATGCGTAAGCTACGAGCCCCCTCCGAATTCCGTGATCGTCCACAACGTGACGGACGGAACTTGGAAG
>NW_022686626.1:434-764 GCF_011630105.1 Anneissia japonica
CTCCCAACGAACCGGACGTCGTTTACAACCTCACGTCTCCGCACTCGTCTTCGCGAAAGTCCGAAACTTGCAAAGTCCCCGAATACTACAGAATTTATCACCGATACCGTCTGGTGATTTGACCCACCGACCACGAAACCGAACTTGCGACCAACAGCAGAAAGACGACGATGCAGAGCACCTCTCCCTTCTGCGGTACGGATTTTGGCAGACCCTTCGAAACGTGCACGTAAAGTCGATCGCCTCTCGGCATATCATGAGCGCTATCCACCAGCCGCACGATCTTCCAACCGCGACGTTGCATCGCGTACAGCAAGCGATCGCCGTAAT
>NW_022686627.1:0-980 GCF_011630105.1 Anneissia japonica
TAGCCATATAGGCATAGGACAGGCATGTATACATATTTTATGGTATACCGGTATGAAAATAATATGTCTGTCGTGATGATCTATCTACGCAAACCTTGTTACATCTCAGACTTTCGTCACCACGTTAAATAAGGCCTAATAATACTCTTATTTAGCCGTATTATATTTTCGTCCTGTATTTTCCGAGTTACTCGTTGTTTATGGGTAGCCTACAGGGAATTTGTTTTATTTCTGAAAATTCGTGGACAAAGACAGTTGGTTTTAAGTGACGTCATAAAAATAATCTACCAGCAGCTGACATGACGCAGTTATGCTGTTCTCCAAATAATAACGCTACAATGAAATAAATACAGATGTAGGCTTAATATTTAATAGTTAATTACGTGATGATTTCGATACCAACATTTTTTTAACATTTTAAAACAAACTTAGTATTTACACAGTGTAGGCCTAGTGTGGATTCCTCCATGATGGAGCAATTGCAAGAAAGTACTGAATCTTCAGTGGAATCATTCCGGGAAATCGTCGTGATGTTTATTTCAACATCTTTTGCTGATTTATTTTTTTCTGTTTATGTATAATAGGCCTATGGACAAATTATTGATTCCGAAATAAAATAATGAGTAAATGAATGTATAGGGGGCGCTATAGACCTGAATGGCAGGTAGAGACAATGTTCTTGCCATACGAAAAAAAAATAGTACTTATACTTTTATTTTTATTTTTTGAACAAAATAATTAATTAACGCAATCAAAATAATCATGGTGATATAGGGGGAAAAAACCCGTTTTTTGTCTATAAAAATAGAAATAGTATTCTAGGATCTTGTTCTTTCATTTTCTTTATTTTGTTTTCAAACATAATTAGGATGGATGTGGGGTTATAGGGTATGGAGAAAATATGTCTCGCACCCAGGTCTCGCATTAACAGAGGGAAGTAAAGACCAATTATTAGGTCGGGAAAAAACTCCTGGTACGTT
>NW_022686628.1:0-703 GCF_011630105.1 Anneissia japonica
AAAAGTAGAAATAAAAAAACAAAAGAAAAAACAAAAAATGTATTTTGTGCCAATTTTTTTTTAAAACGTGTTTACGTAATTTCGAAAGCGAATGATCTGGCTTCGATGAAACTTTCGGTTTCGGAGTCTCTCAAGTACACGTGAAACCACCCGTGATCCCTGATACACGAATTCAGCGATCTTTGATCGTATATGCAACGATCCAACAGCAAATATTCAAAGTGATGTTGGTGAAAATCCGGACCTGAATGTTGCACGGCATTCACCACGGCATTCACCGGGATCGACGTCCATGCCGGATAGCAGCAGGTGCCAGCGCGTGTTTTTCATAGTCACGCGAACTTCGGCGAATGTCGGTCCCACGCACCCACGTCAAGTTTCAGAGTCGCCAACGTGTCGCAGTTGTTCAGCAGCACGTTCAGGAAGGCGTCGGTGACCTCGGTGTTGTGTATCGCCAACGTCCGCAGGACGTTCCACCGATTTGCTGCTACGGCGTTTGCAATATCCGAATCCAGGGGACCGTCCCTTCTTTCGACCGCGAATCGCATCGATCTCACGTCGACTCCGGTTGCCTCGGTCCGAATAAGTCTCGTCAACGCGGCCTTGCTCAGTCGATTACTTTCGAAGAACTCGGGTTCTTCGTCCAGAAAAACGTGGTCGGTCGAGAGGAATTCCGACTCCTCGATTCCGGAGTAGTCGAACG
>NW_022686629.1:0-908 GCF_011630105.1 Anneissia japonica
CAACATATTTATAGTTTATCACTGTGTCCCACTATAGCCAATGTAGGGCACTGAATAAAATTGTTGGATTATCACTCCCCCCACCCCCCGGGAAAATTCTTGAAATATTGATGCGAGAATAAAAACAAAAAAATTGTTTGCCGCATCAATTATTTTAACAAAACACAATGCTATTTTATGACTTCAAATGCATTTCTTAAAAAAAAAAACTATAAAAATTAATCCAGTTTTTATACAATATTTACTAGGCCTATTACTAGCCAAATATAAATAGTCCCTCCCTCATCAATAAAAACAAAAGCGCAATAACGAATTGTTCCGATTAAAAAAAAAAAAAAAAAAACCAATAACCGCCCTCCCTCATCGTTTTTTTTTTAAAGAGTGATAATCTAATAATGTTTTCTATGTGCTCTTAGCAGCCATTGAACACAATGAAAAAGAAAAGGATTAACTTAGGAAATATTAAAGAAGACAGTTGTACTTCATCACTGTGTCCCATTTTAGCCAATTTGGCAACCATTGGACTCAATGAAAGAGAATAGGATTTTTTTTGAAAATATTAAACAAGATATTTATAGTTTATCACTGTATCCCACTATAGCCAATTTAGGGCACATAGGAAAAATTATTAGATCACTATTTTTTTTTAAATCTGAACAACTGCTTCTTTTATTAGATGAGGGAGGGACTTTTTTATTTGGCAAGAATATTGTAAATATTGTATAAAAACAGGTTTAATTTTTTATTGTTTTTAAAGAAAACGTATTTCCAATCACAAAATTATATTGTTTTTTATGCTGTTGAAAAAATGATGCGGCCAAGGAAAAGAAACATTTTTTTTTAAATTTCCGCATCAATATTTCCCAATTTTGTTGAAGCGGGCTGGAGTGATGATCTAATAATTTTTT
>NW_022686631.1:0-628 GCF_011630105.1 Anneissia japonica
TTATTATTTATTATTATTATTATTATTATTATTATTATTATTATTATTATTATTATTATTATTATATTATTATTATTATTCATTATTTACTATTCATTGAAATTTTGATTTGTAATTTAATTGTAAATCATTTAAACGTTTTGATTTAAAATATGTATTAAAACAATCAATATATTATAATAGAATTAGGCCTATATCTTTAAAATATATTTTTATCTTTAAAATCATTAGTTGCACAATTAATTGATTTGTAAAGCACAATTGTGCATGTTTGCATAGCACAGGACTCCTTGGACAAGTTTTCGCTTTTATTGGAGGATTCAATTTTTATTTTTAATTATAATTTAAGCTACCACTGATACTAGTCTTCATGTAGTTCTGTAAATTTTATATAATTTAACAGCAAGGCGCAACATTGCATCTTTTTATAAATCATTGCTGCTTGAAAATTCTTCCTTTTTTTTTTTATTATCATCGTAATTAAGCTGATTTAAGTACTACCTTAAGGTGTTCGGCCGAAGAAGTACCGAAATTTAGGCCTGTCTAGGCCTAGTAGTAGTAGATGGATATATATTACCGCGAAGTGGGGCGGGCGGTACATGCCTTATATAATTTACTACGTGGATAG
>NW_022686632.1:0-1265 GCF_011630105.1 Anneissia japonica
GCTTTATTGCTTTATACCGTATATACTGTAAATTGTAAAGGGTAGATGGAGGAAACTCCATTATGTAACATTTTGTAAATTTAAAAAGGTATAGAAGATAATTGCTATCAATTAGTGTCCGGCATGCCATATAACAATTTGCTAATGATTTTTTTTTTGTACTGTCACACTAAATAGAAGTGTTGTACCTTATGACGCTATGTTTTTTGCAATTGAAGACTAATGAAAACATAACAAAACTTACCTAGTTTTCATCTCGCGTTCTATCAGTCGTTTTTTATCCACTAAAACCTGCCATTCTTTTGAAAAGGAGGAATTTGTTTGTTCTTTTTCTTTACGAAGTGCCAACCGTTTACTTTGCGGTGGAGGGAAACGCTGTATCCGCGTGTCATTGGAAATATATCGTGAGTTGGAATTGACGTCTAGAAGTTCGCCTTTGGTTCCGTAGATGAGACAGTTGGATAGCGGAAAAAGGAGAAAAAATAGAAACATAACTAATAACAACTTAATTAAATAAAATATTTCTTGAAGTATTGCATGTCTATTAAATATACAAATTGAAATGTTTTTGACAGAAAAAAAAAAAAAAAACATATCATGATGACGATGAGGAAGATGTAGTGGAAGAAGACGATGATGATAAGGAGAATATTGATGGTGGTGATGATGAGGCCAAAAAAAATAAATTGTTTCTTTGCAATTCTTTTTAAAATGATAAATAGGGACGGGTGGAATTTTATTTATTTATTAATTTTTTTTTTTAATACATCAGATGGAATAAATATAATCCACAGAGACCTAGAATTGCAATATATTACATCAGACAACAACTTTAGACTAATTTGTAGGGCATCTGGCAAAAAATAAAGATAAATTCACTCAATTTTATTTTCATTTGTAAAGAAAAAAGCTAAAAAATAAACTTTTTAAAGTTTTATTTTGTTTTCCCGCCCCTATTTTATTTTCAGTGAGTTAGGGGCTATTCAAACCCACTTACACTCTTAAAGCTGGTTTTTCACTAAGCGAATTTGTTCGCGTGAACCAAAGCGTCGGTTCGCTTCCTGAGCTCTGATTGGTTGCGCACTTTTTCGCTTCGCAAAAACTCCGATAGGAATGTGCATGTGCATGTGCATAATGAGGGCCAACTCAGACAGCGTCGTACGACTCAGCCCGACGCGATGTGTTGTCGCGTCGGGTCTGTGTGAGTTAAACGCAGACGCGATGGTGTGCGTCGGGGGAAGTCGCGTCGTAGAATATTAAACATG
>NW_022686633.1:0-822 GCF_011630105.1 Anneissia japonica
AGAAAGAGCAATAATAGTAAAACTCGAGCGTCACGACATTGCGAAGTGTCTGCTCTTGTTCCTCGCATCGTACTCACTCGAGTCAATCCGAGATGGCCCGAGTGAAGTTTCATACAAATGTTTCGTACGGAAAAAAAAATCGCTTCCCGATTGCATCGAAGACTGCTACGTTAGTGCGACGATTGCATTAAAAAAAAATTGTAGCGATAGTGTAGCGATTCTTTTAGAAACCAAGGTTTTAGCTTGATAAAATTTACCATGTGAATACACTTCTGTTTTGATTAGAAGTCATTGGTCAATTTTTAGATAAAAGCAAAAATGATATCAGATAGGTTGCGACAAAGTTTCTAATGCTATTCCACGACAACAACGCGGAGATGTGAGGCTGGGTTTGAATCGTGTCTATATTCTGGCGTATAAGACGAATCTTAAAATAGTAAAGTAGGATGAAAAACGTGGGGTTGCCTTATACGCCCATTATATACATTTCTGGATTTTCAAAAATCGTGTTCGTCTAACGTTCAGATTGTCCGTAACATGTGAATTTACTACTAAAATATCCCCGGTCAATAATTGTCCAAAAATCTTCTCAAACTCAGGGATCGTCTTATACGTGATGAAATATATAACATGGTTAATAGCCAAGTATTGAAAATAGTCGCTCTGTGTGCCTAACCTGAGTATTGCATTATCGTCACTCCAAAGTCGGACTGATTAAAACTTTCTGTCGAGAAGTAAATCATTGCACTAACGAGTGTAAGTATTAAATTTGATGATCATTTTTGGTGTGACACAAAATGTACACATTCAAATTTTAATTCG
>NW_022686634.1:0-4597 GCF_011630105.1 Anneissia japonica
ATCATTAGAACCGATCGATCATGACGAAACATCGGTCCATCTTCACCCAACTGACGACCTCGCACCCGGCGGCGTCCCTCCAAACTTCGTCGTCGCATTTATCATCTCGTTTCAGCAAGGAAACAGTCCACCGTCGGTCGGTGTCCAATCGGAGAGGAAACGATAGGGTCAACGCTTCCTCGAAAGACGATCCCGGAGGACCGCACCCGACGACGGACGGGTCCGACGTGTCGCGTTCGTTTTCGATTTGCGATCGCGCCCCTTCGTCCACATAGACGTATATCTCCTTAATGGTTCTCGGAGGGATCGCTCCTTTCGGAATATGCAGATCGATCCCGGCGCCGACGATGGACAGACGACCGCCACGGGCGTCGAATATCCCCGCCGAAAAGGTGGACGTTTCGAAACTCTTTCCCACAACTTCTCCGAGACTGCACATAGATTCCGTTCTGCTTGGTTCCGTTGGACCGCAACCTCTTCCACAAGCTCGGTTGGAAGAAGTCGGCGTCGGCTGGGAACGTCAAGTTTCGTTCGCCGACCTCCGTGAGAAGCCGCAGCGGACGGATCACCGATGAACCCGACGAACCCAAGCTCTTCGCGTAACTGCAAAATACGAACCAATTCCTCAACGGATTGCGCGGATCGTCGACAACCTCGTTGACGAAACTTCGAACGTCCGCGTCCGCAAGCTCGAAGTCGAGAACCGGGTCGTTCGATCCCCGCTCGTTCGTCATCGTCGTCGTCGTCGTGGCCAGCACGAGTTTTTCGGCCTTGACCGCCAGATCTTCGATCGTATCTCTCAGAGTCTCCAAAGAGAAGATGGCTGTGAACAGATCAGCGTGCAGCCATTCGATACGCCTGCCCGGGTGCCGCGAGAACCTGGGACGAGACCCCAGCTGCATGTTTCCTCCCACTCCAAGGTGATCGAGACAGGTCTCTATCATGCCGGCGATCGACTGCAACGACGACGACGACCGGGACTCCGCTACGTCGTTGCCGTTGTGCATGGCGCACGCGTTTCGCAGTATGCGCATCAGAAGTTCGAAGTACGGGTTGTCTGAACCGTAACGCCTTCCGTCGAAATGCTACTGGAAGGTGAGAGGGGAATCGTTCGCATTTGCACGACCGAAGAATATGCGCCAGTCGTGCATGGAATCTAGGGTCAGAAACAGCGGCATGAATTTTGTAAAGTCCTCGATTCTCGCCATCCACAATCGACCGTTGCGAGTTCTTCGTCCGGGACCGCGACCGTCTTCGTCGTTGTTATCGTCGTCGTCGTCTTCGTCGTCCGCGTAGCTCCTCGAGTCCACGACGAGCAATCCGGACCACCTGACTTCCGCGGCAGGTTGGGGAAGACCCAATTTCAGAACGGGCAGCTTCTTGAACATGTCCATCGTCGTGCTCACTTTCAATCGTTCACACTTTACACACTCACCCACTCAAAATAAATTCTATTACGATAAAGAAAGTAACGTAAACAAGTGTTTTCATTTTTTCATATTTTACAAACATTTATTTCTATTTTTTTTACTCCAAAAATCATTGAAATAATAAAAAAAAAAAAAAAATTATTTATTCTTCGAGGTCGTCCTTGATCCCGTCTTGCGCGACAGCAAAGTTTCCAGTTGGTTCGCCACTTTGGAGATTCCGTCGACGTCCTTCTTCCCGTCCAGTATTTTCAGGATCCGACGGACGTGTTCTGCCGGCATTCTCACAGTTTTTTGGTCGTTCCTTTTCTCGACAGATCTCAGCATCTCCGAGTGCCGTTCTTCGATGAAAAAAACTAAACGTCGAATCTTATTGCTAGACGAAATCTGCGGATTTGTCTACTGGCGTTTCTGCCATTCCTCGTTAATGAACGATTGTTACTTGGTGATGTAACGCTTTCGTTTGCAACCCGATTTGTTGCAGCGCGTCGAACGGTTGACCGGGTCGATCTCCTTCAGTCGGGAATCGTTCAGCGTTCTTCCGAAGAGCAGCTCGCGTTCCACGCAGAGTTTGCACAGGTCGGAATCGAAGTCGTCCACGTGTCTGAGAACGGTGTCCAAAAACGTTCGTCCGGTACGTCGGAGGGATTCCGGCGTTTGAAACTGAGTGTTGCAGCAGAACGACGGAGAGAATAGCTGGAATTTGCGGGGGCGATCGTCTCCGCCCGCTTTCGCGTCGTTCGAACTGTGAACTTCACCGACGGAAATCGATCGTTGCTGTCCACTATGAGAGATTCCTTCAGCTTCAGATTCTCGATCACCGTCGACGGATCGGATCTGATGCCGTATATCCTTCCAGCGTGGTTCAGGTTGTTGGTCGACGTGTGCATCGGGAGGCTGTTGCGCTTCCTCCACACGACAGCCTGGTGCAGCTGGTAGTTGAGGGAGGTCTTCGTGCGAAGGTCGAAGTTGCCTCTCGTCGTGATGTTCGTCGATCCGGTGGACGCGAAGAACAGGGCCGTCGATCCTCTGCTCAGCGGCGACTGGAATTCTATCATGTCGTCCTGCAGCTTCGTTCCCCTCAGGTGGATGGAGTGCACGCGCTCTCGACGATCGTACGGCTACCGGTGCGCGATGGTCTGCGACGAAACGACGTTGACTAGGAAGAAGTTGACGGCCGCTCTGCCGCACGTGGATTCGACTCGGACGTGCATCGTCTCGATCTTAATCGATTATGGGTGAGAGTAAGGTCGATCTCCTGACGCCGTTTACTAATATCTCGTCGAAAATTCTGTCGACTTCGCCGGCGGAGCGCGAACGTTGCTGCGTCGGTCGGTCTTCGTTTGAATGCAGAGTCGGCAGGCTTCCTCGGTTCGAGATCGGAGAGAGTATGCTCGATCTCCGTATGCCGTTGATTAATATCTCCTCGAAAATTCGGTTGACCTCCAGCGAACGTTGCTTAGGTCGACGATCGCGGTCTCCGTTTAGATCCAACGGCTGCAGCACGCTCCCGTTCGCACGCAGTGGCGAGATGGCGGGCACGCGAGAGTCGAGTTTCACGGTCAGGCGTCCTCTTTCGGTCATTCGATGATCGGGAAACCATCTCGAGATCGTGCGAAGCTCCTTATCGTTGTAAGCGACGAAGTGAACCGTGTAAGCTCGGACGTCCACCAGATACAGCGCCGACCGGACGAACGACATAGGAAGGTCGGGTCCCTCGACTAGGATCTGCATGTGATCCACTATCACCGTGCCGTCGTCCTCCGTGCGATATCTGACGTCACCGACTATCACGTCCTCTTCCCTGAACAGAAGGTGGACGACGTTGGTGTCCGCCCGTTTCACGGTGAGGTGTTCGTTGCAGCGAATGGTCGTTCTCTCGTCTTCAGTTTCCTGCGAAGTTTGCAACCAGAATAAGTTCCTCTGTTCCGGTATCGGCGACAGGTTTTTACAGAGGCAGTAGACGAACCTTTCTCCGAGAACGTCTCGGAAGCGATCGAGCAAGGGCACCGAGTCCGAAGGTTTGGAGACGAGCGCGTCCAGCAGGATCGGATCCTCGTTGACGTACGTGTACCAGAATGCACTCTCGAACGAATTCATGCCACCTCTCAGTGCCACCAGGTGTTTGCACACGTCGACGAGCTCGCGAACGATGCCCGACCTGGTCGCAGAGTCTTTTCCGTGCAAGTCGGAATAGTCTACCTGCCGGAAAGAGGGAATTCTGCGGCGGCATAGCATCGCCGCCACCGTGCTCGCCGCCGAATACAGGTCCGACCTCCACGACAGGGTCTTCACGTGCCTGTTGGTCATGACGTGGCTGACGTCCCTGAAGGCGACGGAGGCGAGCTTCATGACGCTCCTGATCTCCGACTGTCGTGGGTTCGTGTCCATCGTGTAAATTTCGGTGTCCGTCGGGACGTACATCGAAGCCGGCGTTCCCGGGCGCACGCGTCCCACCGCTCCGAATTTTTCGACGTCTCTGCTTTCTAGCCGCATTCCGAAATCCTCCGGTTTCCTGTCGCACAACTCCGCCGAACCGAAATCGACGAGCCTGAATCGGCCGTCTGACCGGTTGTAGGTGACGTTCTTGGTGGTGATGTCGTTGTGTACCACTCCAGTTTTTCTTAAGAATTGCACGGCCTCCAAAAGGTGCAGGTTCAGCGTTCTGAAGAGACAGGTATACCTCCCTGTTCAGATCCGGCACGAGACATTGCAGATGTTGAATCTGAACACGTGCAGATCGCACCCTTCGTTCGTCATGCGAATCGAACGAGCCACTCCGTAGACGAAGGTCGCTTGCAGCAGGAGCGGAGCGTGCGAACGGATCTGGTCGTTCCGGTTGACGTAGGCGAGAACGAGAACTTCCTTGTTGCCAACTAGCCGCTCTCGTTCGACGGTCTTGTTGGTTTCCGTCTTCTTCTCCACCACGCGCACGTCGGATTCCACGGACCTGACCACTCCGAACGTACCCCTGTCGTCCACCGAGAACGCTCCTCGCTTCGATATGCCGTCCGGCGTGTCACGGTAAATCACCGTCCGCGGCTGCAGGACGTCCATCGCAAGCAATCGGATGAACGGAGGACGAGAAGGAGAACGAAGTTCACTGTTGCTAATACTGATACCGGGTGCGATCTTGTTCTTCTTCTTCTTCTTCTTCGTCGGTCGAAGGC
>NW_022686635.1:0-351 GCF_011630105.1 Anneissia japonica
GCATATATTGAAGAAGAGAAAGAAGAAGAATGTTAATAATATTAATATACTGCCAAATTATATTTCTCGTAATATAATATTAAAGATTACAGTGATTAATGCTTTATATTTCGTTGTATATTATGTCTAGGCCTATAATACGTTCTTAAATGATTGATTGATTTTGAAGCAGAAAGTATATAAAAGTCACATTATTTAGGTGTACGGACATAAACCACCCAGGACATAAACCACCCAGGACATAAACCACCCAATTGGAATATACCATTGTTAAAGTGGGTGGGCAACAGGGTGAACAATGTTGGGTGGTCTTGCTTTTATCTAGCTTTACAATAGGACTTAATTTGCTAC
>NW_022686635.1:498-2612 GCF_011630105.1 Anneissia japonica
CTTCCCTTTAATAATAATAATAATAATAATTTTATTTTAGTAATCACTGTGCTTAAAGTTTAATTGTTTTAATAGGTATATTTTAGTTTTCTAAAATTATTTTCTAAAATTATTGCACAATGGGTAAACATAAGAATATAAATGACTAATTCTATAAAAAAGTATTTATCATACATGTATATGGTTTACAAATTGAATTCTTAATAATTATCATTAATTTACATTTACAGTATTTATAGTATATAACTGATTTCATTATTAATTTTATATTCTCCAACAACCAAACTTTCCATTCCATTGTGAAATTTTGAGAAAAACATAATTTGTTAAACAACAGCTGAAATTAAACATCAGTAAACTGCCAGAAATAGAACTATATAGGGGCATATATTTATATATGATTATATATGATTTAACAGTGTTAACGGCTATCCTGATTTAGATTATATGCACACATAATAGTGGTTATGACACTCGCCTGGACAATGAGAGGTTGTCTATCCAACCAAAATAATTAATTGTAGATAAATTGACTAAAAATAACTAAAAATAATCAGTCTATTCAATGAATGTAGGTTAATAAGCTTGTGTAAATTTGTAAATAATATTCATTTTGCATCAATGACAGTTTTAAAAAAACATACACAGTAATTTAGTAATTTAGACTAAGACGATTAAGATCAGATATATTTATAACTTTTAACTATAAAATTTAACTAACCCACCCACTTTAACAATGGTATATTCCAATTGGGTGGTTTATGTCCTGGGTGGTTTATGTCCTACATTCATTATTTATGCCCCTCCGGCACTCAAAATTTCCGACCGACGCTGACAGTCTGCCGACCGGCATTGCTTTTTTTCAATGATTCTCTGTATTATTTTAGAAAAAAAAAAAATCAGCGGATTTATATTATATTTTTCGTAATATTATTAAAGTTTACAGTATTTGATGCTTTATGTTTCGTTGTATATTATGTCTAGGCCTATACGTTCTTAAATGACTGATTTGAAGCACGAAAAAACACGAAATACAACGCCCTAAAATCCAGAACTTTAACTGTAAACGCCCTTCATAGAGAAGATAACAATAGAAATACACGTTTCCATGGTTACGCTTGTATTAGATAGGTCAAAACATGCCCATTCGTGCAGAACGAGTGTGCAGTGTCTGCCGATTGCTGAATAACCTAATGCAAATTCACCAACTGATTAAAAGTTCAACCTGGTTTAACGAGCAAACAGAGGTTAATGATCATAATCAATGTCTGTATTAAGATTATGTAAAATAATTATATATAGGCCATGGCCACAGACCCTACATTATAGGGTCCACAGACCCTACATTATAGGGTCTGTATAGGGTAGGCGAACAACTCGGGTAACAACCACATTCCTGAACCATCGCTCATGTTCGTAAAGTTTCCATGTACAGAGATCAAACCAGTCGGCTATTTTCAGCATTTGACATTATTCTTTCCTTGTCTCCAATGACATTCCTGAATTGGCGGCGTACAAAGACTTCGTCTCCGATAACATTCTTGAATTGGCGGCGTGCAAAACTTTCTTATTCTCCCAAGAGTATCATTGGACCCTACTTGTGAGAACGTTTCTCACTGAATTAATTGTTACTAGGCAACTTAGTACTGGCAAATTGATAGCAATGTATTTCCATTCATGCCTAGATTTAATTATTAATTAATTAAATACGGTAACCAATAATCGTCTTGCAATAGGTACACTTGCTTAATCGTACATATATAATTATAATACAGGATTAATTAATTATATTATATACTTTATTCTAAGATACAAATCAAGTTTCTTGATAAGTTACAGCTATAGTTAAATTAAATTTCTTCTATTAAAGCAATAAAGTTTCAACTTAGAATATTTTGCAGAATAAAATAAACACTTCTTAACTAAAAATTATGCTAAACTACTTCGTCAAACAATCAATCTTAATAATAAAGTGTTTCGCCACACGTTCTTTCAAGAACATAATAAAGTCTTGTTTTGTAAACTGGCATAGGGCCTATTCTATTTTTTCAGTAAATGTTTTCTCATACACGATTTCTAACAAAATGTTTTCGTTACACAACTACTGGAGTAGG
>NW_022686635.1:2691-3339 GCF_011630105.1 Anneissia japonica
TTAACTTTTAACCCTACTACTCTAGTATTGTTGCTTTTTATTGAGTAACAAACGATTGATTGAATCGATAGCATGAATCGTGTACATATTTTGAGTATAAATATATAAACGAATATCATATGTATGAACTGTAGAAACACTTCAGTGGAGGAAACCAATTTTCAACCTATTCTTACATAAATTATATATGTATACATATTTAAATATATGTGGCCTATATATAAATAATGATATAATATATATATATATATATATATATATGGCCTATATAATAAATAATGAAACAATATTAGTATTGTTGCTTTTTACTGAGCAACAAACGATTGAATCGATGGCATGAATCGTGTACATATTTGATATATAGAATTAAGAAACGAAAATCATATGTATGATGGAGGAAACCAATTTTCAACCTATTTTTATATAAATTATATATATGTATACATATTTAGAAAACATGAAGAGGAGTCCACGTGTGTTCATATGGATAATAAAGAAGAAAGAAAAACAGGAAGCGGAGTAGACTTTAGAACACTATTTTATTAAAACATGAATATTTCGACCTGACCTCAGGTCCTCTTCAGCATGACTGATTAACATTATGACAAAGTTGGAACAATACAATACAATAATACGGTATCTAATAGG
>NW_022686635.1:4458-9536 GCF_011630105.1 Anneissia japonica
ATGTATATGTATATATATAAGTATGTATATATGTTATAATGTATATATGTATGTGTATATATATATATATACATATATATACATTATAACATATATATACATTATAACATATATATACATTATAACATATATACACATTATAACATATATACATACTTTTATAAATACATATATATACTTATATATGTATATATATATAAGTATGTATATATGTTATAATGTATATATGTATGTGTATATATATTATATATATACATACATATCATATATGCATTATAACATATATACATACATGGATGGGCTTCTTTTCGAGTCCAATTCTGCAAAGTAAAGAGTGGGCTTCTTTTCAAAATGAATGCTGTTTGGGAATATGTACTATAAACAATAAATAGGGTCACTGTAACATCAGTCTGTATCATGTAGTGTATGAACTTTACTACTGTATAAATCAAGCACATAATTTTTTTTTTTTTTTTTAATTCATGTACAGTATGTATACTTTACTATTTCGGAAAGAAGCTTATGCTATCTTCAAAAGAAGCCCATAATCTTCTTTTATAAGATGGGATTCTTTTTGATTATAATTTTGCAAACTGAAAAGGTCGGCTTGAATTCGAAATTGGGCGTCTTCTTGAGGTTAAGTCTATTGGATTTCAATTCGAGGTTTTATAGTCCTACGTCCTCATTGATTTTTTTTTTAATACTTGTATTACTTCCCATCTGTCCTAATAGAGAATAATAATTGTGAAAAATAATAAAATATGAAAAATATAGATGAACAAATAATAAAAATAACAAATAATAAAATAATATGAAAACAAAAAAGAGGGAGATTTGGACCCCATACATTCAATTAACTTTACACATAAGACGTGCACCTTTACTGCTCTCGGCGTCATTTCACCTGATATGTATAACTGGCAATAATACACGCCTATTATACAACAACCAGCAGATTGAGCGCATCGACTATATATAAAGATATGGCGCAATAGGGCGAGGGTTTGTAAGCTCAGATTATCTTGTTATTAATGTATTCATTCTTTTATTATTTCCAATCATTTCATCCTGTTTGAATTTATAATATATTATGGAAGACAATAGCTCTTATGTCAATGAATTATGCATGTGGAATTTGGCGTAATAACTCCAAAAAAGATAATTATGACTTAAAGAAATTACAAATGCAAATGGCCAGATTCCTACTTAAAGCTCCTCAGTGTACACCTCAGGAAGCACTTTACGGTGATTTGGGTTGGACCCAATTATCTCAAACACATGAAGTGAATAAAATTAAATTTCTTAACCGGTGGCCTATATTTTACTCCTCTACATGTGTCAACTCGAATGTCATTTTGATGTGTTGAAATATCCTTTTTTAAATTTATGTAATACATTAGTTAAGTTTTGAACTTGTTCGAACAAATCTTTGATTTTAATAACTTTACTTTTAATAACTTCTAGACCTATTGACACCTATATTGCAGATTTTTACAAAGAAGATTGGATAAACAAAATAGAACAAAAGACATCTCTAGGAGGTTATTCAAAATTAAAATCCAGCCCGAGCCTTGAAAAATATCTTCTAGATAAAATACATTTTTTAGGGGCAAGTGTAAAATTTAAAGTAAGATCAAATACTCTACCCCCAGATGGCAGGACCTGTAAGTGGTCAAAAGAGATATCCGGCCATTGTACCTTGTGTGAAAATGGTGAGATCAAAGATGTCAGACACTTTTTATTTATTTGCAAATTATTTGATGTTATTAGGGAGTCTGTATTATTAAATTTGAAAAAAGATCTTGAATTTTGTTCTAAGTCTGCAATATGGGAAAAATTTACCGAATCAAATATTAGCAACAAAATGCAACTTATACTGGTGGGGGGGGGGGGGGGGGAGAAACCACTGATCTTAGTGATTTTACAGTTTTTACTGTATTTGACAAGTACTGCAAAAATTATTTAAAACTTGCATTGGAGAAACGTTCATATTTGATTTTACATTGTTGCTTTAAGTTACTTTTCTTTGTTCTACGATATAATAATAGGCCTAATTGTAGCCTTTTTTCCCTTTAATTCTAAGTTTTTTTTCATTGATACTTTTGTTAAGCTTTGTCTAAATTGATTATGTTTTCTTTAATACAATTTGTTTATTTTATTTTTACTTATTTTTTTTAATCTTTTTTATTTATTTATTTATCTATTTATTTATCTATTTTCGGGACCAACTAATACTCACGCCTATAGTCTATTCACTCAATAACGAAACACTAGAATTAAATGCATGCAGACCATCATTTAAATATCACAACAATAATAGTACTTTGAGACAACCGAACAACATGAGTTGTGTCCAACCGTAAGACTATATGCACTTCAAAACCACCAGAGCACTAATGTTTACACCACACGTACGTCCACCCGACGCACCGACCAAATTCTAAGTGATTTACGTTTTTCGTTTAATAGAACTCCACACTGTTTTGCATCCTCAGGTGTTGTATTGAACTACGTATTGAACAACACATCCAGGACACACATATATGCAAATTAACAAACTGTTTGCATTAACTTTTAATTTATCGAGAATCTCAATCCACTGTGACATCTATTTTATTGTATTTTATACTTTTATTTTTGTTCCTCAGTATTTAATAGGCCTTATTGTTAGGCCTTTTGTTTTTGTTTACCGTAATCCTTGTTTAGTTTTCGTAGATACTTTTGTTAAGCCTTGTCTAAATTGATTATATTTCTTTAAAAAGAGCATTTTTTTTCCCCTCTTAGTTTTACCCTTTGAGGTCGTGGTCCGTATCCCATACGGAATAATTCACTGTCCCTGGATGCACGGCCTGTATACGGTACAGACCTTTTTCTCCTATTGTTTGTTTATTATTAAAATAATGCTGCCCTCTGTTGCTGACCCTTTTAGGGGATTTCCCTAACGTCATAGTAACTAGACAAGGCTTAGCGATTGTATAGAGCAAAAATCTGCAATTTGTTCTGTCAGTGGTTGATGTACTTGGATAGACGAGGATAGCGGGATTGTTCATATAATGATTAATTAATTAATTGATTAATTAATAATATACATAATAATATTATATTATTATTTCATCAAGGTGTACTATATAAGTTTCAGTGAAATACATCCTAGGTCCAGTAGTCCACCCTATTTAGAAATAGGCATGTATAGGCCTAGCTATTAAGCTTACTCTCTGTCGGGGGAGAGGGTGTGTGATAGAGGCTTTTCCCCAAATTATGACTTCAATGACCTTTGTGATGTTGGGCATAAAAAAAATCATCACTTATGTATTTATTTAATCTTTCTTTATACTGTAGGCACTTTCAGTATTATAGCACTGATTTTCAAAGTGGTACAGTGACGAGGAACAGTACAGTAGAAATAAAAACAAAGAAAATAAAATAAAATTTGAAAATATTATTTTTAATGATTTTGGAATGAATAAGTCAACATCTCTTTAAAATTATTTTTTAATTTGTATGGTAGTTCATTCCAGCTTTTGGATGATCGATATAAAAAAGTTCTTTTTCCCTGTCCAATATTATACATATTGGAAGAACCAGGTTGTTATGGGTTTGGCTACGTGTGCCTTTAGAATGGGTGGTATTGTTAAAGGTAAATTTTGAAGACAAATATTGAGGGGCTTATCCTTTTAAGCATTTAAAAGTCATAAGAAGTAATTTTTCATTTTAAATCACAATAAGTCTACTCCATCCAAGAGTACTTAAAATGTAATCAACAGGAGTCTTAATATCAACAGAAAGTAAATGTTTTTATATTTAGAAAGAATCTGGCTAGTTCCAAATACAATTAATTTTGTCTTTTTAATATTTAAAGCGAGTTTATTTTCAGTGAACCAGATTGCAATTTTATACAGGTTAGAATCAAGATCTTATTGTAGCAAGAAGGGGTTAGAAGAGTCGCAAAGAATAGTAGTGTCATCTGCATACATAACACATTTACAAGGCACAATATCGGGTAGCGAATTGACGTGAATAATAAATAATAGTGGACCCAGTATTGAGCCTTGTGGAATTCCAATACAGTATGTATATTCATAACATCAGATTGTGTTGAGTTTATATTTAACTTGAGACCCGTTCAGACACGTAACAGGGGTCATGGGTCGGGGGAGGGGCGGCAAAGGTAATAATTTTCCTGGTTAGTAATTGATCATACCCACGATCTATCTTAAATGTTCTTTCTATTTGAGTTGGGACTATTATGTGTATTTTGCCTTATAACATATAAAAGCAATACAAAAACACAGGTAGTAAATCAGCAAGGCAGGATTGCCAAAACTTTTATAAGAAACAGACATAGCTAGACAGAGCTTGTAGTTTGCTCCTCACAACTGCACTAGCATCTTCAATGTTGCCCAGGCTCCCTTCCCAGTAATAATTTCTCACTTTCTGCAGGAATCCATGAGGTCATATCCTTATACACATGGTATCCTCTCACACAGGTTAAAATTTTCCCACAACTAATACAACTTGTTTTCTTTTGCTTCAAACAAGGTATCCATTCGTAGGTCTTATGAAGATAAACATCCAAGTGAACATAAAAGGGTCGAGGACCAGGACAACCTTAGCTTTTAAATTGACAGAGATTGAAAAATGTTAAATACTGACAAAATGTATATATAATAGGCCTTAAAACATGAAAACGTGCAATTTTAAAATAATTTAATAAATATGAATGTATGATGTAAGTAATTTGTTAATTAAAAATAACGTAAATATAAATGATTAAAGGAAGAAGGAGAATAGGAAAGAAACTGGGAGCGGCTGAAATATTTACAAAAAATAAACAATAAAATAATAATATCGAATTATGAAATGTGTAAGCTTGACACGTTGACCTCTGATGATTAGTGTTCAAAATTGCTACAAAAATATGAAGCAATAATGACAAAAGGATGAAGTGTTTATTTTCGGTAAATATTTCAGCCTTTCCGAGTTACCTTTCTAATCTTCCTTTCTTCTTTTATATTTTACCTTATGTTTATTCATAAGCAGGGGTGGCACCAGGATTTGCCAGACCGGTGGTGGGGGGG
>NW_022686636.1:0-882 GCF_011630105.1 Anneissia japonica
TTAATACAGTATATGAATTTCCATTTACTTTTGCCTCCAATTTATCCTAGCTTAAATGTAATTAGACAATTTTATAATGACTTATTTAAAACAGTAATATTAATCTAACTTCAATAAACAAAATTATATAAAATTACTATAAAAAGTTTATTTTTATAGTAATACTTAAATACTTAGGCCTATGTTTTAAATAAATTTGAGTATCTTCTGCAACCTCTACCTATATTTACATTGCATTATTTACATTTACATTATATATTTCCGTTTCGACAAAAAAATTCAATATTGTATATACGATATGATTTCTTTATTAACATTAATATTGGTCAATTTATGTAATATCGTTGCGTATGCCATTATTAAGCCTAATATATATTCTTAACTGCCATTTCATATATTAAGGTTCATATCATCCAGTATTTCATATTATTTGAAGCCATATCATCAGAACGGATCTTTTCGCTAAGCCCCGCCCTCCCACAACTGTCCCTGTTCTGATTGGCCAGTTAAGTTTGATTGACACTCTTGAATGGGCCATTACTGTAGGCTTTACTGTCGATTAGGCCTATAGCACCGTATATAGGCCTGCCTACATGTATGTGTGGGTGTTTCTCTCACAACATTACTGTTTTCCAGTATTTTGTCTTTTAAAATGTTTATATATATCATACATATATTATACATACATACATATACATATCTCCCTATAATTAAAGACCACCTTTCAATTAAGACAACTTTTTGTAGTCCCAAATTAAGAAATGATTTTTATCTTTATCATTCCATGGCGGTATAAAATAATACCTTTATACCGCCATGACTATTCTAATTAGAGACCAAAGCTGCTATGATCATAGAAACCCCGGTCCCAAAGCTGGTCTT
>NW_022686637.1:0-2938 GCF_011630105.1 Anneissia japonica
TATTATTCACTTATTGTTTAAATGTAAGCCTATATATATATATATATATATATATATATATATATATATATATAAAAAAGTCATGGATATTTAATGTAGTTTACAATTAATTCCTTCACATCCAACTTATACTTGCCACTTGCAGGATGGAACGATGCTTTACAAAGTCTAGGCTTAGAGAATAGTTGTTTTTGGAAGTGAGAAAAAGTCCTGCTGTTACAGGAACTGATCCCAAGACCCTGCGACTAAGGCATTTTCTCAAACCAATTGGTAATTTGTAACTTATTATTACTGTCATACTGTAGGCATTTTAATAATTAATATTATTAATGATAGCAAGTGGTATCATACACTGAATAACAAATACCAACAAAGCGACTAATAATATTGGATAACATAGTGGTTTTTTGACCTAATTGATCTATTAAAGCTTTCATCCCATCCTGACAGGGCCACTGTTTGTATGAACTTCCTAAATCTCTGATGTACTACAAGCAGTGGTGGCGTCAGTCGGACAGGCTTGGACCCCCTGTTGTCCGACTCCACGATCAGGTCATCGGATCAAAAATTATAATTTGCATATCCAAATAACGTTATTTTGATTGCCAATCCCTAATATTGTGGTCTAAAAACACAATTTGGACCATACTAAGCCATTAAAAACTTTCCCTATGAACCCTACCATGGGACTTTTTATTCCGATACTCGGACCGAGGGTCTAGTTGGCCCCTAAGTTCAGACCCCCCGTCGGAGATGTCTGACCCCTTGTCGGCAAATTTCCGGAGCCACCGCTGACTACAAGCAGTTCAAAAGCATGCCTGCTTGCTTCAAAGACTGTCATTAAGAGGCCCATCCAAGAAGGAAAAAGGAAGGAAGGAAGGGGAAAGTTCCTATGAAACACGAGGGCCAGAGGGTACTAGGTTTCTTGGTGTGGTCTATAGAAATTGCTCTGTGGTGGTCAGGGGATAAAATTCTAGAACTTCATCATAATTTTAGTGGTTTTTATACAAAAGGAGTCGTTTTTTGCTTAAAAAGAAAGGATGGCTGGAAAAACAGAAACCACCCCCCACCCCTGGTTGCGGGTCTGACAGCTAAAAATAAACTACAAATATGATTCTCACTTCTTGTTCGCTGCTACTTTCTAAAAGCAATACATCATGGTCATCATCTGGAATACAAAAAGCCTGAAAACAGGAAAAAACAATAAAAATAATTTCACACAATTTCTAGCACTGTTTGCCTTTGGTAAATGTGAGTGGCCAGTTATATTCACTGAGCTATGTGAACCACAGACTGATAGGCTGAATTAGCCTTTAAGAATATTTTTGGGTAGGCACAGTTGCAAAAGCTAATACTTTCAAGGCTACTCTACTGCTAAATAATAGCTTAAAATCAAGATATAGTTCAATAAAGATAATATGAACAAACTGTTGTTTGATAATTTGAAGTTTCATTCATCATTATGTGATTCTATTACCATGTCATGTATTTTAAACCATGCAGTCAAACACAAATAAACAATGAATACTGTAAAACCTCGAATAGAAGCCCAATTTGCTTAATTTCAAAAAGAAGCCCATCTCAAATTCAAGTGCATGGGCTTCTCTTCTGGAGACAGTACAGTATGCACTGCACATGAATTTCAAAGAAACAAAATAAATTAAAACCACACTTAGTTTAAACAGTAGCTTAGGTGATTTAATGCCGGTAAATATACTCCATGATACAGACTGATGTTAAAGTGGTCCTATTTATGGTTTTATAGTAGTATTTCCCAAAATTTACAGAATAAATTTTGAAAAGAAGCCCCCTCCCTTTACTTTGCAAAAGTAGCCTCGAAAAGAAGCCCATCCAAAGTTCACAAAAAACAAGTCCAGGGCTTTAATTCTAGGTTTTACAGTATAGCAACAGCCTGTAGTTAGTTAATAATTTATCCATCCTACATAATCTTACTTTCTCTTCTCTTGAAGATTGATTTTAATCTCTATTTTGCCAGACCCTAGATCCACCATTGTTTATAATGAGATAAACTGATGTTAATTCCTTAGAAGTAGTATAGTACTGATAACCTTACCACTTTATTGGCCGTAGAACAAAAAAATGTTTCCTGTTTTTCAAGCATGTGATTACATCTTTGACTAAATGTCACATGTTGGAAACATTGGTTGGTACAGTATATAATGCTTAATTAAAACCTGTGTGTGAGTGATGTTTCCAGCATACTGCATTTTTCACATGACAATGACTGAAGTAAATTTGCACATGCCCTACAACTGCTCAGTAACATCATATCAATTCACATTATTTTACTTTCTTATTTAATTATTTTGTTATCTTTTGATATTTTTTTCACATAGAACAATAATCTAAAGTATAGTCTTTTTTTAGTCTTTGGGAGTGGCGATCATGGTGTCAAACAGGATTTGTATCCAGGACTCTGGATTTACAAGGAAATCTTTTAAACCATGTTGCTACCACACACCTCTAGGAAACTTGCTCTTTTCATGAGGTGTTTCATCTAGGTGTGGGCTTTGTCTTAATTTGACATTGTACAGTATACATTTTTGAATAATTTGACATACAACAATATACAGTTCACACTCCAATTCGAGACCACATTTGGGACCTAAAAATTTGGGGTGGCCTCTGGGTTGGTCTCTAATTAGAGGGGTAGCTTTGTGTTAAAAGGTTAAAGACTTATTTGGGTCTTTAGAAAAGTGGTCTTGAATTAGAGGGGCCTCGGAACTAGAGATGTCTCAAATTGGAGGGTGCACTGTATATAAAAATAAGGATATAATATCACCCTGTGGAGGGTAGGGCTGTATATCCTCAAAAAAGCTTTCACCCTCCAGGCATCCCCAACCACTGGAAATTTGCTGAGCAAAAAAGGTTGCACAAGGAGTTAAAAATCATCTCATGACCTTTTTGGCCAGCTAAA
>NW_022686638.1:0-1084 GCF_011630105.1 Anneissia japonica
TTCTTTTTCACTTTTTATATACAGTACTAAGTCCTCTTCTCCCCTCCCCCAGGAGATTCAAGGGGGTGGGGCAGTCGACCTGGGGCTCCTAAAAAATTTTTTTTTTAATTGGGGAAAGAAAATTAATTTAAATTGAACTCATTTTCAGCCATCAAAAGTGCCATAATCATTAATTTTCTTTAGCTCCAACCATGTTGGGCTTGAGAAAAGTATTTTCATATTCTTGTATATTTTATTAAATCATCATGGCATAGTAAAATGAATTGAGATGATTATTACAAATGTAGAAATTAAGCAAGTATACAATTCAAAAAAATTACATTATTACTACATTATTGTAAATATTATTAATATAAAGAATACAAATATTATAAAACATCAATTGCACTTACGAAAACATTAAATTATTAAACTACAGTTACATATTACAAATATAGAAAAATATCTTTTGCACTTACGGAAAACATTCAAATATTAAACTGCAGTAAGATGGTTCAATAAAAAGTTCAAGATGAAAAAGGGAAACACTTCAAAATTTTAAAATACATTTCTTTAATTCAGATTTTCCTGGGCCCCTTCTATTTCAAATTCCTGGATCCCCTACTGACCCCTTCTGCATGTACTCCTTATTTGTGATTCCTATCTCTGATCTTGTTACTACAGTACTTTGTAAATCTTTAGCTTTTCAATTGTCTTTATATTTTTTTTTTACAGTGCATGAGGCATCAAGTGAATACTATTTTTGGAAACATTATAAAACTTCACCGAAAGTCAGCTGGATATAGTAAGTGATAAATCCATTTCATGAAGACTACAGAATCACATTATCATGGTAACAACATTGTAAACTATGATTATGATAATAATTATGGTGGTTATGATGATGATGGTGATTTTAATGGTTGTGTTGGTGATTATGACGATGGTAGTTACGAAGATGATTTTGATGATGGTGGCTATGATTAAGATAGTGTTAGTGAGAGTGATTTTTGATGAATGTGGTGGTGATAATGATTTTGATTATGGTGTTGGTGATTATGAGAATGGTGGTTGTGTTGGTGATGATGATGGTGATTTTGATGAT
>NW_022686640.1:0-1885 GCF_011630105.1 Anneissia japonica
CATTACTACAACTGACAGGGCCATCGTTAAATTAAGTCAGAGCCCAAAATATAGCATCATATCATCTGACATCATGGGAACCAAAACTTTAACTACAATTATTTGTTTACTAGGCCTAATTCGAAATTATTATTTTAAGACTTTAACCTAATACATACTGATTAATAATAGCTGAGATTTGATGCACTTTTCAGAATTAATATAATCGTTTTTAGTATCTTACTGAATATTTATTGTCTACCAAATGAAATATGAATTATATATGAATCTTTAGAAATACAATTTCTACAATATTAATCTTGTTTTTATATAGATAAATGTTCGATAAATACTATCGTTCATAAAACAAACGAAATTCAGCGCGTCTATTTTCATTCCAATCATGGACCTATTAATAAGAATAGTTCCATGTTCCAATCAATGGCGCTTGTAAACATGTGCACTGACGTTATCGTCGAATCCCAGGACTTTCGACGGCAATGCTGGCCTGCCTACCTAGGTCCTAGACCAACCAATAATAATTAACAAAGTGTATTTTTTTAAATATAGTAGGCCTATGGCGCATCCTAATACATGCACTTCAACTTTTACAACAAAAGCCTAGGCCTAGTAGTACGTCCTACTGTACTTAAGCCTAGGCCTACACTAGTTTGATGTCGTCGGGGTACAATTCTGTCTCTAAATGCTGCGTGACCACTAGGGAAAATCAAAATTCCCAAGTGGGTCTAAAAAATCCGAAGATTGCTTTTAAAAACCCAAGATTCGCAAAATATTATTATTGCCTATATACATAAACTTCATTTAAAAGTCCTTCATTTTAAAGCTTTTTCAATGAATTATATACTGTACAGTATTTTGTACTGTATAGGCCTTAACGAAGTGTCTTGATTTTCGAGACCAGAAACTTGTTCGCTTTGGGCCATACTATTAGAAGGCCTACTCTGTGCGTCCGTGGAAAATCCTTTTTGGTGACTAAAACGTGATATCATTTACTCTGGCATTGTATGTTAGGCCAAGAGTTTGAAGTTTGTGCGCAATTTCACCCATTCGATATTAACAAAGTCAGTACTTCACACACATTAGGCCTATGACCTACAATATTATATAAAAAGGCATAATCGATCTTTACAGAGTGTCTAATTGATCTGTCAATTTTATACCAGGGGCATACAGTATTGCATAGGAGTATTTAACTAAACGTTTGAAAAATGGGGAAAACAGTTTCCATTGAAATTTACTTAGCGAGTGTGTATGAAACCGGGTCTATGACAACTAAAATTTGATACTAAGTCTAGAAGTGTAAAGATATGGACCCTATTAGTAAAAACTGTTGAATTCTAAATGATTACAAGATGACCAAGCATATGAATGAATCAGTCTAAAATGATATTCAAAGATATTATACAGCTAACCGCTAATGCTTGCTTTGCATGTCTATTACACACTGGCACTCACAAATGTATGTAAAAATTGGTCGTAAAATTTGATAACAAGTTGACCATTAAAATCTATTGTAAATATTTATTTTTAATTCGTACACCGATTTTGTTTCAAGTGGTTTGTTTTCAATATTATAGGTGTTTCATTACGAAGACAATGTTTTGAAATCGTACTGTATAACACTCCAAAATTTGTTTTATGGGCAAACAACAGAAGGCTCTGAATTTTTACAAGTTGACCAAGCGTGTTGCTCTGCATCATTATTGTTCAATTACGATCTCTATTCAAATAGAGAGCAGGCTGATAATTTGTTTTTCCCACAGCTATTTACATGTCGTTGTTGGTAACTTCTTTTTAAAATTGTGAGTGTAAATATTATTTAGTGTATATACTGTAGATAAGAATTGTAGATAAATAATGCACATAAAATCAATTGTCGATGGAG
>NW_022686641.1:0-1898 GCF_011630105.1 Anneissia japonica
GTCATATCTTTGGTTTACTGCTGTGTTGTTTAAATTGTTGCCTAAAATAAAAGTGTTGTCTACCAAGCCACAGTCGCAGCTAACAACAAAACAGACCAGACTTAATATGTAGGACTCACGGAAAACGCGTTTCAAACCCGGTACAACAACCACACTGCTACATTCAGAAACTCAACAAAAAAATGCAACACCGAGTTAAGCAAATATATATGGGAATTGAAAGACAATAACAAAGACTAAACTATTAAATGGAAAATTCTCAAGCAAGCCAAGGCATTCAACCCATCATCTAAAAGATGCAACTTGTGCTTATGGGAAAAGTACCTTATAATATGCAAGTACTTTTTTATTTGTTTGTGTGATTGTTTAATATTTATAATAATTATTATGCTGGTAATTGTAATTAAAATTATTGTAGTTATTATTATTGTTATAATAATAATAATAATAATAATAATAATAATAATAATAATAATAATAATAATAATAGTAATAGTAATAATAAAAATAACAATAATAATATAAGTAATGAACATATTTTAATTGTTAATTATTTTTGTATTTTCACACATATATATTTATATATATTTTTATAATGTATTTATACTGCTAGTCCATGTTTCCCCCATTGCTTGGAGAGCCACTCAGACAGTAATTAATTTTACTTTTTGGTAATCCTGCCGGCTCTTGGGGGAAACATGGATTACCTATTCGAATTTTCTGAATATTTTACTGTATTGTTATGAAAAAAAGGCGAAATAAATGAAATGAAAAAAAAAAAGAAAAAAAAAAAAAGTCCACCATGGCTACCTTAAACAGGAGAAACAAACTTATCACAGATTGTAGACATGCTATCTCTCAAAAAACTTTGTATCATAGGCCTATCACCCAACCAAACTCTAGTGCAATTTACGACCATTATAAAGTTTATCATTCATTGTCATTTCATCCTTTGTTAATTACTTAATGATCACAGTCTACCGCTGCCTTTCAACTACCGAATTTACTCTGCACATGCTCAGTCTTACAATTAATCAATCTGTGATAATCTTAGTTATTAGACTATTTTATCTGAAGAGTGCTGCACTATGTATTGCTGCACCACGTATGTGTAGCACGAAACTAAATAGTAATACTGTAAATATGTTTAATCAAAGCTACTGTTGAACCTCTCATTTTTTTGCCTATATGTATATATATATATATATACTATATATATATATATATACACGTAACTATATATAACACTGTAATTATTATTAAAAGCGGGTGTCGGAAGATTTCGGCTTATGATAACAGATAACGCGCGAAGATTGACACTAAGGTTGTGACAACACAGCCCGCGCACCTACCTGCTGCTTCGCCAACATTGTGTTTTCTGTGTTTCTTATCCGTCTTCTCGTTGGCATTATCATGTGAATTAATTTTATCAACATGCCTGTGATCTGGTGAAAGACAATAATTTCAATTACTAGGCTGGCTATCTAAAAGCTATAGTATTATTATAACAGTCTTAAATAATAACACGAATAAATAGACAGTACCCCGAAAACAGAGATATTTAACAATGGTAAATGTAAATGATTATGATAACAATAATAATAGTCTGGAATAATAGTTGGAAAAAAAAAGTTAGTCATACTCTGGAGCGATGGTGTTTTCATAAATCTTACCATCGCTCCAAGCATTTTCTGGATGGCAGAGATGATATAACGAGAGGCTGTGGGTTCGATTCCCATCAGAGACCTTTTTTTCATACAACTACAGTACAATTAGAAACTTTCGTTGATGAATTGATACGACTTATATTCCTATATTTGAGCACTGTATTACGGTATCTATTTGGTTCATACATTGTTCGTGTTCTTAGTGCTAAGCAGCAACTTGACTTGAATATA
>NW_022686642.1:0-1022 GCF_011630105.1 Anneissia japonica
TAATACAGTATATATGTAAGTAAAAATAGACATTGATAAGATGTTTAAAAAAATCATACACAATTGACGTATTATAGAAAGCTTATTTTGTTTGGCACGAACATTCCGTCCTGACCTCAGGACATTCTCAACGTGGATCACGTTGAGAAAATATATAGGCCTAGTAGCCTATAGGCCCTATTAATAGTTCGTATCAATAAAAAAAAAAAGTCAAATGTCTTGCAAATGTAGGCCTAAATGATAAAGAACAGTATTCAAATTGAACTAAGTTTAGAAACTTCAATAAAATAAATCAGTATTGTGAGGAATAATCTGACCGGAATGAATCTATGATATTCCAACATGATTTCGTTGCTTAACAGTATCATTGACAGCAAATGGTCACATGTTCAATTTTTTTTGAAAGGATATGCTCGATTAAGCGTAGCTTAAAGTCAGGCTCCGGAGGAAAAAACATTTTTGGTATGTTGTAGAACTGATTTTTCTAAGACAGAAACAAGTTGTTTGACAAAAAAACTGTGGAACGGTGAACGAGATACAGATTTTTGAATATTTAAAAACTGGGGAAAAAGGGGCGTAACCGCCCATTTTTACACCTTTTTTTCCCCCAGTTTTTAAATATTCAAAAATCTGTATCTCATTCACCGTTGCTCAGTTTTTGATCAAACTTCTTTTTTCGGTCTTAAAAAAAATCAGTTCTACAACATATCAACTTTTTTTCTCTCCTGAGCCTGACTAGGTAGTTAGGAACGGCATGGGTGACATTAAACTCCATCCTGTCCAAGAGTCGGCGACTAAACTGACAACCCTCTCAGATGTGTCTTAGTGGTTGCTGGTGGGAGGGTGTTTACCCAGCAGCACACAAAACCAGTAGCTGAACAAAGGGCGGATGGCTCCTCGGAGTCAACGGCCAATCATTAATTAGTTTTTAAAATATGAGTAGTATAGCTCATTGTTATTGTTATTATTATTTTTTATTATTATTTTGTTATTATTTTATTGTTATTAATTTTGTATTTTCT
>NW_022686643.1:0-1291 GCF_011630105.1 Anneissia japonica
GAACCTCTATCTTTCTCCTATCTCTCTTTATGGTTCAGTTATCAACACTGTTCATCATATCAAATACTTTATGTTCTCTTGCTAAAATTACTCAATCGCCTGACCATCCCTTATATTCATTTCTTCCGCCTTCATGATCGTCCTCCATCAATATACGTTAATTATCACGATATGTACTGTAATTCCACTTTACTGCACTTCCATGCTCGAACCTCTCGATTTCTCAATTCATTTTTTCCCTTTGTGATTTCCATACGACCTTGCCCTTGATTCCGCCACATCCACTCCTTCCAACATTAAAACCGCTCTTTTTATGTAGGCCCAATTATTGTTAAGCATTATTGTAAATTACCTCTTGTATGTATTGTATTATTTAAAGAAATAAACCGCAAAGGCACTATATGAATGTTTAACAAGTTCTGTTAACTGTTTTATCCTAATTGTTGTTTTTTTTAGGTATACTTTATATGGGTAACAAAAACTCAGAAGCATTTTGAATGGCTGACTGATATAATACGGGAGGTAGAAGACAAAGATAAAAATGACCTCGTTTGTGTGCACCTGTTTATTACTCAATTTTATGAAAAATTTGATCTCAGAACAACTATGTTGGTAAGAAAAATGATTGTTTTGTAGTTGGATACAGCATACAATTTCATATTAATTATTTAACTTATTTTTTTTTCATTTTAAAAACCATGCCATACATATTAATCTAAACTGTAATACACACAATAACATACACAATATTTTACATAGAATAAAATTTATACTGTAAGATTAAGTTAAGGAAACTAATAAGCAGTGAAATTGATTTATGAAAAGGCACTAACAATAGGTACATTATAAACAAGTTATCTTGAAATTTAAATCACAATATCATACCAGCTATGGAAGAAATAAATTAATTTCCACATTACTCTCTAAATTTAGGGAGGAAAGCAAGTCGAAAGATCACACAGTAATAATGATTCTGTTTCTGTAGCTCGTCTTTAATACTAGGACTTCCTTGATAATGATTAACAAATTCTGTATGCTCTCCCCTAATCTTATGATGTCAGTATAATCTTGATTCTTTCTTACTTCTTACTACTGTCACACCTCTATTTCTATTTCTCCAGCCATAAAACTTATCAACTCATCTAGTTGTCTCTGACATTTTATGCAACTTTATCTCAAATTACAAAACAGGTAGCCACATTGTTGCTAAATTTTAAACCCAATTATAAACCCAGATAAAATATAGGAGCTCTGGCTTCTACACCAGCATTTACCATTTATTGTATCCATA
>NW_022686644.1:0-1535 GCF_011630105.1 Anneissia japonica
AATTAACGATAAAAATGTAAGTTCACATAGTTAGTTGAACTCACTACAGAAAACCTTAATGGTTACTGTTCCACTGTATTTAATATGTTACCATATTCTACTAAACTTAAATCAATTATCATAGTCATTTTTACGTGAACACAGCTCAAAAGTACATTACCGCCTACTGGCATTAGAGCAAGATACCAGTTTGACCTGAGTAATGTAACAAATTAGAACACCTTGCCGTAATAACAATCGTACGGACAATATAATCCAAACATGTTCACATGACAATGATTATATCAATTTAAATAGAATACCAATACATGCTATACAACATAATAAAATAGAAAATATAAACATATAAATTAAAGGTAATTCATATCTAAGGGGTGATTATTATAAATAATCATTACAGTGACATAATATACTGCAATTATTATACAGTATCAGGTCCCTGATTATACCATACTATAGTCAACAGCATCTATAAGCTGCTAATAATGATTATGTACTAAATGAGAGTACTGATTTAATCTTATTTATTAACTATGATCTTAGAACATAATTCAATATAAACTTACATCAGTTTCTTCTCCAGAACCTGTTGCATTGAATCCATGAACTGAACTGATATACTGTTTTGGTAAATATTCCAAAACAAGATAAGAAAGTCTGTTGCTAAGTGAGAATGGCAAACCTTGAATGCATAGTTGGAAGATAGCTAAGTTCACTGTCTGTAATCTAGAATTACAATCACCACAAACTTGTGGTCTGCATAGAGTATCTTGGTCTATGCTTTAACACAGGCCTATTCTACAAACAGGGGCAGTTAATACATATAGCAAAATCTGACTTAACAGTTATGACGCTCGCCTTGGCAGCGAGAGGTCGCAAATTCGAATCCTGTCGGAGGCATTTTATTAAATAATTACTTTTTATAGGATTTTATTCGTTGAAAAGCTACAGGGTAGCCTACGATGTTCCATCATGTCCTTATCAAACACTGTATATGTACCTTTGATCATTTATATTATATTTATTCAACAGTGTTAATAGCTACCTTCCTTCATATATAATATACGACAGTATTCCTAGCCATATTGCCAGATTTATCTGGCCGAACGCCCTCTTGAGGCGTAGTAATGTGTAATACAATGTTCTCGACGGTTATTTGGACCTGTTCAACCATGAAGCCTTCGTGGTCTAGTGGTTATGACGCTCGCCTTGGCAGCGAGAGGTCGCAAATTCGAATCCTGTCGGAGGCATTTTATTAAACAATTACTTTTTATAGGATTTTATTCGTTGAAAAGCTACAGGGTAGCCTACGATGTTCCATCATTTCCTTATCAAACACTGTATATGTACCTTTGATCATTTATATTATATTTATTCAACAGTGTTAAGGGCTAACTTCCTTCATATATAATATACGACAGTATTCCTAGCCGTATTGCCAGATTTATCTGGCCGAACGCCCTTTTGAGACGTAGCAATGTGTAATATAGACTTGCCACAAGTCTCTTATTTTTTATTATTTTTCTCATTCTGGA
>NW_022686645.1:0-654 GCF_011630105.1 Anneissia japonica
CTGTATATGTAAACATTGAAATAGATTTTTACGATTTAGACTTCTTTTTAATGTAAATATTTCATGTTTTTTTCCGTTTTAAGATATTTGTACTCGTAATTCAGTTTAATCGTTGATGGTGTGTATGTAGAGCGAAATGGTAGACCTCTGAAAGTCCCCTAGTGGTAGTTGCCAGGTTATCGGAAATTTTTATTTCAAATTTCATGAAAATGGTGTATGCTGTAAATTTAAGTTTTTCTTTATTTTTATTACGTCCCATCGCTGTCCAAAAATAAGGTATACTGTTTACATTCACCAATAAAATTCTATATTATAATATTTTTCTTCATCTGGATGTTTTTGGCAAAACTATTTGCTAAATGAGAAAACAAAATTTTAATTTTATTTTTTTCCGCCTTCCCTTGATGAATGTAAGTTTGTGAAATAATAATAATAATAATAATAATAATATGTCGTTCTTATATAGCACTTAATGGGCAATTTCATGGTAGCGGAATCACTATTTTGCTGAACTTTTTAACTTTAATCTAATGTCATATTTACACTCCATTCTAATTCTTGGAATAATTATCATATTTACATAACTATTGAATCCATCTATAATTTCTACCCTAGTTTTTTTTTAAAACCTATCACAATTTTGATATAATATCA
>NW_022686646.1:0-762 GCF_011630105.1 Anneissia japonica
TATTGAAGACAAAACAGAATATAAGATTTCGTGTTTTTCTTTTTTCTTTAGTATTTAATATATCGACACATTTTTTTAAAATTCTATTCCGAAGACGGGTTGTACTTCAACATTTTCGAGAACAGCCAGTCGTCCAGTTGCTGTTCCAGTTCTTCGTCTCCGTAAACGACCGTGTCTTGGTCGGAAATGTCCTGTTCGTCCGACGATTCGACTGGAAGCTGAGAATCCTCCGGAAAGTAGTCGGCGAGGTTTCCTTCTCCGGCTGTTCGTTCGTCGTCGATGGGAAGTTGAGAGTTCTCGGGAAAGTAGTCAGCGAGGTTTCCTTCTCCGGCTGTTCGTTCGTCGTCGACGGGAAGTTAGAGTCCTCGGGAAAGGATTCCGTTAGGTTTCCTTTGCCGTCGGCGGTCTCAGATTCTCTTCGTTCGTCGCCGACGCCAACAGTTTGGGAGGTGCTTGCGTCGTCGTCGTTTTCGTCGTCGAACTTGATGCTTTTGGTATAAGGAGCATCCGACTGAAGAAAAACAATCAAAAAATAAAAATAAAAATAAAGGTAAAATTACATCGCGTCACACGTTACGTCCTCTTTGAAAAATGACGTCCTGGCCTTGTCGCTCGAATCGTCGTCGTCGTCGTCGTCGTCGTTGTCGTTGTCGTTGGCTTCGTCCTTCTCGCCTCGTTTGTTGCCGGATCGCAACAACCTGGTTCATCACGATCCGTACGAGATATCCGTGGCAATGAACGGATTCGAGGACGAGGGGTACC
>NW_022686647.1:0-1653 GCF_011630105.1 Anneissia japonica
TAAATGTTAGTTCCCCGTTACTGTGACCTAATGTACGCCCATTTATGATTCGAATGTCCGAATTTTTACACATGTCAATTAGTTTCCTACCAAAATTGTTACAGTTTTTATCTTTAGAGACTCTTTGATTTAGTTCCTTATAATTTGGGTGATATGTTAGGTTTAGAATGAATCTGTTTTCGTCATTCATAATATTAAGGTTCATTAGCCTTCCGGCTATTAAAATCCCCTGCCAAAAACACATACGGGTAATTTAAATCATGTTTTGCCTTAATAAGTCTATCTTCAAACTGACGCCAGGGATCATAATCACCATTATCATAAACTGTAGAGTGTTTGCAAGTTATGTAAATAAAACCAATAAGAACATTTCTATCATAATTAATATCGTTTCCATAAATGGAGAAAAAAATTGCATCATCAGATTCACAGAACATTTGTTTAACATAATTTGAAATATATTACTTAATTAACACAGATACCCCACCCCCGTATCCCCTTTTTTACATCGTTTCTTTCTAGAGTATAAGAAGCAGTCATAATTTTCGAAAGCTGCCCTGACTTTCACATCATCATATAGCCATGTTTCAATAAACCCACAGATGTCATTCGACTTACATACATCTATAAAATTTGGTGTTGTCCGGTTTTATTGTGTTCAGGCCAGTTAGATTCCAACATATTATATTTAGTGTTTCACTTCTGATTTTCGTCTCTATCGTTATATTAGGACCATGACCTCTTTCCTATATGTTATTATTTTATCTTCCTCAATGCTGTATGTATACACGTTATGGCCTATAATTAGTTTATCGTACCTGAGTTTGAATCTCTGTCCGTTACTAATCGCTTCTTCAATTTTGATTGCAGTTTCCTCCTTATTGATCTCACTGTATACGTGTAATCCTCTCCGATACTAATCTTTCATTTCCTCTGTTCTTTTGTTGTTACTTTGTTCTTCTGTCTGAGCACTTTTTCTTTTTCTTTATAATGGCTAAATTTACCAATGATAGGTCGCGGTGTTAATTTGCTGTTTTATCTATGAGCTCTATCAAGTGTTAGTGAGTCTTTATCGATCCCCAGATTTAATGTTATATAATCCTTCAGTTGCTGTTCACAGTCCTTCCAAGTTTCTTCTGTTCCCGGTTTTGCTTCATGTATATCATAAAATATTAGATTATTTCGCCTACTGTGAGATTTGAGATTATTGATCTGTTTTCGGAGTTTCTCGTTAATGGACTTTAGGTTTTTATTGTCATCTTCAATTACTTGCATTCGTTGTGAAAGGGAATCTACAATTAATATTATCTATTTTAGCCTTCATATATTCTTGACATCTATTTTTGAATGTAGATCTTTTGATACACCATCGATTTTCTTGTATAACTCGGATTCCATAACTGCGAATTGATCAAGAATCTCTTTCATAGGGTCCCTATCAGCCGCCTGTGTCATCTCATCTAATGTTTTCTGACGTGTCTGTACTCCTTTTGGTCCAGGCCCTGGATTTTTTTCAATGTCGCCAGCCATCGGTATTAATGCACCAACGAAAGCCATTCTAAGACAGAACCTCAATAAGACAGCATACTCTGTATGATTATTTGAGCTCTTACCTCTAGTCAACGGCGGCGGAAGCGGGAGGCCAGGGGGCCA
>NW_022686648.1:0-1156 GCF_011630105.1 Anneissia japonica
TTTGTTTCAGGCTATCTCACTTTGCCTAACAAAAAAAAATTACATTTTGACTCAACTTAATAACACTTAGTGCAAATTTTTCGACTTTCCGCCATATTTCGAGTACTTTTCCGAAAAATTTCAAACTTTCAATGGAATAGTGTTTGTTTCAGCCTATCTCACTTTGCCTAAGGTAAAAAATTACATTTTGACACAACTTTTTAACATTGTCACTTTTTGCACAAAAGTGCTTATCTCGCCGAGTTGAGCACTTAGTGCAAATTTTAGACTTTCCGCCATATTTCGAGTACTTTTCAGAAAAACTTCAAACTTTCAATGACATAGTGTTTGTTTCAGCCTATCTCACTTTGCCTAACCCTAACTGTAACCCTAACCCTAACTCTAACTCTAACCCTAACCCTAACCCTAACCCTAACCCTAACCCTAACCCTAACTCTAACTCTAACCCTAACCCTAAACCTAACCCTAACTCTAACCCTAACCATAACTCTAACCCTAACCTAACAAAAAAAAATTTCATTTTGACTCAACTTCTTAACATTGTCACTTTTTTGCACAAAAGTGCTTATTTCGCCGAGTTGAGGACGTAGTGCAAATTTTTGACTTTCCGCCATATTTCGAGTACTTTTCCGAAAAACTTCAAACTTTCAATGGAATAGTGTTTGTTTAAGGCTTTCTCACTTTGCCTTACAAAAAAAAATTACATTTTGACTCAACTTTTTAACATTGTCACTTTTTGCACAAAAGTGCTTATCTTGCCGAGTTCAGCGATTAGTGCAAATTTTTGACTTTCCGCCATATTTCGAGTACTTTTCCGAAAAACTTTAAACTTTCAATGGAATAGTGTTTGTTTCAGGATATCACACCGTGCCTAACAAAAAAAAAATTATATTTTGACTTAACTTTTTAAGATTGTCACTTTTTGCACAAAAGTGCTTTTCTCGCCGAGTTGAGCACTTAGTGCAAACTTTTGACTTTCCGCCATATTTCGAGTAC
The DNA here is from genome assembly GCF_011630105.1 of Anneissia japonica. Classification (NCBI taxonomy): domain Eukaryota; kingdom Metazoa; phylum Echinodermata; class Crinoidea; order Comatulida; family Comatulidae; genus Anneissia; species Anneissia japonica. The sequence goes on from NW_022686648.1 coordinate 997, forward strand.
TTTTCCGAAAAAATTCAAACTTTCAATGGAATAGTGTTTGTTTCAGGCTATCTCACTTTGCCTAACAAAAAAAAATTACATTTTGACTTAACTTTTTAACATTGTCACTTTTTGCACAAAAGTGCTTATCTCGCCGAGTTAAGCGCTTAGTGCAAATTGT
>NW_022686649.1:0-963 GCF_011630105.1 Anneissia japonica
ATTTATAAATATAAACATGCTGTAGTTTATAAAAATTGTCAGAATAGGTGGCAGAGGCACTTTAAGAGAATAACAAATACTTTAAATATAAATCTTCTGCGTTCAGTTTAAAATGAAATCAAATATATTTTAAGCTTATTCCTCCATTCCCTTTCAATTATCTAAAGAGATATTTAACCGCCTCAATTAACATTGGATTCGATCAAGGCCTGTACATAGCTCCTATAGAATCTGTGACTCAACAAACCAATTTTTAAACAACAAATGTGATTGGACAAACGCATGCCTAAAAACACGTCGGTATATTTGCTAGGCCTACGTTCCATTTTCGCGCTTCTTTTTAAATTGTTCAAATGTTAAAATCACTGCTATACGGTACTCCTCAGTTGATTTGGATAGGCATGGACAAATAAAATATACAGTAATCTGAAAGTTATCCTGATTTACAAATGTTCGACATTATAAAATTCAAATACCGTAAAACCTCGAATTAAAGCCCATCGGCTTCTTCTTTTGTTTGCGAAATTGATGCTTCTTTTCGAGATGGGCTTCTTTTCGAGGCTACTTTTGCAAACTAAGGAGGGGGCTTCTTTTCAAAATGAATGGTGTACATTTTGGGAATTATACTATGAAACATTGTCATGGTCACTGTAAAAATTTTCCTCCTACGAAATGCTGTTAAATTAGGCCTACAAGGATTTTTTTTGGGTTAAATCATTGTGATAAAGTATAACAGTAAATGTAATAATTAGCACGCTGAAATAGGCTAGTAAATAAGTTTAACTGGGTTCGGAAATATTTATTGGCCTCAAAATATTGTGGCTGAGACATGGGCCGATTAAACGTAGAAATAGGAAACCTAGAAATATAGTAAAAATGCTGAATAGTAATAGCTAATACTCCAGCGTCGCGCGACATGCAGAGGTTGGTACGAGTAGGTTAGCCTACAAATGTCGCCTAAAG
>NW_022686650.1:0-960 GCF_011630105.1 Anneissia japonica
TTAAAGTTTAAATTAATTGAGAAGATATATACATGTTGTCTCATTTTTATCCAATTTGTTCATTCCGTCCCACCACCAAATGTTTTTCGTTGCCATGGTGATTTGATAAGGTACTGTGTTTTCTGTTTTGCATCAAATTGAAGCAGGTACCTTGCTAAGAATCATAAAACAAGTTTCATAAACTAGGCAGTTAGAGAACGAGATCTTTAAAGTAAATGTCCAAATTTCCGTCCTGCTACTGGAGGGGGGTTTTGGATTAGGCCCTGTATGCATTTCCTATAATCTACACAGAAATGAAAGGTGTTATCCTTTTCTTAACCATAACTATAGGTGAGCTCCATGGGCTATGACTACGCTCAATGATGTCCTTATCTAATATTTCATCGCACTGTCTTATCTCCTCTCTCATCTTAGAAGTCCTATAAACTAGTTGCCTCATTCCCAGTATCTATGGTGTGTTTGATTAAATCTGTATGACCATAATCCCTGTTTGTTTTGCTGAAAATATAATAATAATAAAAAATAATAGTGTAGTTTTATATAGCGCACAAATCCATCTAATGTAAGATACTCAGGGCGCTTGAAATGTGGACTAGAAACTCAATCAATAACTGTCTTCGCCCCTAAGGGTCCCATCGTGTCTGTGCTACCCGGTAACCCGGTACCAGCAACTCTCGTCGTCCACCACAGGGGCTGTCCTTTCCAGTGCACCGGGGTATCCCCCTACTCGTCTCGAAGGATGTACTGGGTTCTTTATAGTGCACACGAGCCATTGTATACACTGGGCCTACGGTTTATAGTCCTTATCCGAGAAGACTGGTTCTACCACCAGAACCATAGGCGAGTGTGCCGTTCGAACCAGCGCCGATATTATGGCTATAGCTTGCGGTGCCCATGCTAACCGCTCGGTCATTCGACTCACCATATCATGATAATCATCTAGTAGTTTGAGGACCTTAC
>NW_022686651.1:0-962 GCF_011630105.1 Anneissia japonica
TTATGGATCATATCAGCCTAACCAAATGCCATTTCGAAATCGTATTAAGTGAGCATTAACTTCGGTTTAATGTTGAATGTCCTGTACCCTAGTTTGACGCGTGCGCTTCACTACGCGCGTACGCGTGCGTCAAAATTTTACAATGCTCAAAATTCACTTTTTGACTAAATTAGAGCACATTTTAGACCATTTTGAGCATTTTGAAATTTTCCACTGCGCGCGCGCATTTTACGTGCGCAGCACGTACGAAAGCAAGAAATTACGTTATTTTACATATTTTGGGTTCCTGACATTGTTGTGTATAAGAGACAGTAGCAATACCGTACGTGCGCATCAAACATAGGTATCTGCGTGTATTTGTGCCGCTATACAGTGAAATTATGCTAAAATCAGACCTATTTTTAATCAGTTATAGCTCCGTAGGTTGAAAGGTGACCCCCAATTTTTATTACATATTTTGAAAGCACATAAGTTGTAAATCTGATTTTATTGATCATAATGGCTGATCGGACAATGTGACGTCATCATATTGGCATCTGAATTCAAAGATAGTGAATTATAGCTATGACGTCATTTTGGAAAATAGGCATTTGAGCGTATCTCGCTTATCCTTGATCGATCGTCTTCGAACTTTGAGTATGTTATAGCTGAGACAATTCTCTTTCATATATTTGACTTCTTTTTATATTTTGATGACGTCATCATGGTCAAAAAATAGTTTTTTCTGACCCCCTCATTTCTCTTTCTTCAAAACGTTGATGACCCCATATAATCTTAACCACTCGTCATTTCTAAACCATATTAGGTGAGCATAAGCTTCAGGTCAAGGTTGAATGTTATGTACCTTAATTTTCCGTTCGCGCTTTTTATCGTGCACGTACGCGTGCGTCAACATTTATTTGAATTAAAAAACTGAATATTTATTTATGATGCCATTATGTTTATACTCGTTTAAACGTATC
>NW_022686652.1:0-857 GCF_011630105.1 Anneissia japonica
TGCAAATGCATATTTTCTAAAAAAAGTCAATTTTTAGTGAAATTTTGCCGGGAATGGGGCTTTAACAGGCCTACTATAGGTGTAGGCAATATTTTTGTGCTTCTGGACCAAGTGGTTGAGGAATTATGACCATCATATTATATTGGATAAAGGTCAGTAACCTTTGACCTGGAATATTTAGCCAGCGCAGCTACTAGGTGGCAAAAAGACTAATAAATTGATCCCAAAAACCTAGGTGTAGCCACTATTTTTGTGCATCTAGACAAACTGGTCGAGTTATGACGATCATAGTTGTATAAAGGTCACTGACCTTTGACCATAAATATTTAGTCAACGCATCTATTAGAAGTCGGTTAAATGTTTCCATAAATGTTGACCCCAAAAATCTAAATGTAGACACAATTTTTCATGCTTTGAGACCAAGTAGTTGAGGATTTATGACCTGGAACTTGCTATATAAAGGCTATACTGACCTTTGACACTGAATATTTGGTCAACGCAGCTACTCTAAGGCGTCAAAAATTTCCCATAATTGAGGAGTTATGACCATCATATGTTGTATAAAGGTCATTGACCTTTGACCCTGAATATTATTTGGTCAACGCAGATGCTAGAAGGTGGCAAAAAAATTTGAATAAATGTTGATCCCAAAAACCTAGGTGTAGCCACTATTCTTGTACATTTAGGTAAACTGGTTGAGGAGTTATGATGATCATAGTTGTATAAAGGTCACTGACGTTTGACCCTAAATTTTTAGTCAACACCGCTACTAGGAGGCGGTAAAAATGTTTTCATAAATGTTGACCCCAACAATCTAAGTGTAGACACAATTTTCGTGCTTTGAGTCGAAGTAATTA
>NW_022686653.1:0-589 GCF_011630105.1 Anneissia japonica
TATATGTGTATAATATTTCTCGCTTACCCACGCGCACCAAAGGATCTTCCATTAGCCGTACCCCATATTACATTGATCTCATCTCATTAACCACAGTTAGAGAACAGCTTATGGGATACCCTCCTCTCAGACCGAATTCATGATTCTCTTTTTTTTCTCTCTCTCTCTCTCTTTTGTGGGAATCGCCCACTTTTATTTCAATACTTTTTCATTTAACACAAATACAGGAATTTGTACAAAGTTGTAGAAGCCCTTAGATACACAGATACCATTTTCAAAAGAGCTTACAGTTTCTCATTATTATTATTATTATTATTATTATTATTATTTCATTTTTATATTTTTGATCCTTTTGTTAAACATTATGTCATAATCATAATAATATAAAATTATTATGCATCACATACCGTATAGCACATCATAATTCTTTATGCATATTTGTCTTGTAATTTCAGCAATACATACACTTTTTGTTCAAAATACGGGGGTTTTTTTTTTGTATTTTTGTAACTTGTACTATTTTAACACATCAATTTATATTTATAAAGAAATAAACAAAAACCAAAGCACAACAAAAATTACCTGACAA
>NW_022686654.1:0-6575 GCF_011630105.1 Anneissia japonica
AACGTATTATTTTCGTTCGTATATAACCAGAGGAAAAACTTCCTCAATGGTGGTAAGGTCATGGAAGATAATATATAACACAATAATAAGATATGAATATTTTCGTCATGCTATGTAAGAGTCTGTCGTTTATTGAGGTTTTTTTAAGAGTCCGTCGTTTATTGGGGTTTTTTTAAGAGTCTGTCGTTTATTGTTTTTTTTGGGGGTGGGGGGAGTGAGATGTTGAAATTTAAAATAATAGGCCTATGGCGAACGTGGAAAAAAATAGAAAATATTGCATGTGGCGCTCTCTTCGGATTCGACACTGGCTTAGGCTTCGATGTTGATAAATATTTTTAAGAACTCAAACTAAAATATTTCTAAACACTCATTAAACAAATAACCTGGGTAGTGAACAAGATTGACTGGATAGTAGCAGCATCTAGCCCACCTTCCTCATAGGAATTGGCCAATTGCAAACGCGTTTATTTTTTGGAGTCATGTGATTCGTCGAAACAGTAGCTTGTAGCGACGGTAAAGGTGACTAAGGGTAGAATGCACACGGTATACAATCCATGCCAAAGACGACCTTAAATCAATCATGAATCATTTAAGCAATTTCTAATGACATAAATGGCCTCCATTGTTTGCACAATCAATTACTATTTGCCCCTAAGGTATCAATGCTGTCAATCCAAAGGGCCATTATACACTACATTGTAGATAGGTAGTTCTTGGAGTTACTTGGTAGAAATACCTAGTTACTTAACATGGTTGAACTACCTAGTTTGATCTTAAATTTTTTTCACTGGGTAATATCGTACTAATTTATAAACAATTTATCCCTTTAACAGACTGCATAACTGAAATCAACACAAAAAGTTGTCCTAGAATGAAAGGTTTCATGGCCCTAGACAGTACACGGATAATATTATGCACATTTGAAATCAATAGTAACACAATTTTCTTGCGCAATTCTTGCACTTGAGCCATTTTTGGGGGACAATATCTCACTAATTAAACACTATATCCCTTAACAAACTGCCTGAAATAAGCACATAAAGTTGTTTTAGAATTATAAGTTTCAAGGGTCTAGGCAGATTATTTTCAATATTATCTTTATTCAAAAATTAATTTTGTCACATTTACGCACTGATATTGTCACAAATTGAAAAATATACCCCTTTTCAAATCGCTTTTTAAACATGAAGGAATAAAGACACCAAACTGATATTTGGAACATCTGATCATCATATATAAATTAATTAATGGTGCAAGTTTTAACAACCAGCGTACTTGCTCACAGGGTTAAAGGTCACCATGAAAACAAGGAATTTTTGTGTATTTTTTGTCCCAAATGACCTTTTGACCTACGATTACCCCGTATAATGATAAGTGAAAAAACCAGAAATTTTTGTGGTGAAACATTTCCATTAATAATTTGTTGGATAAGACCCATTTAATAACGGATTTGAGTATTTTAATGGAGTCTAAAAGTGGAAGAAAAAGTACGCAACCAAATAAGTTAGGGTCTTTACGAACCAATATTTTCGTAACGGGGTCCAGTATACCAAAAGTCATGTCTAATTCCTGTTCTACAGCCAAAAGTTAGTCTAGATATCAAATTTCAGTTAATTATCTTTATTCTATATGAAGATATGGCTAATTGAAAATGCAACTTTACAAATATGTCATAATTGAGAGCTAGACCCTAAAATGACCCTAAAATTTAAAATGGCTGTGACTTCTAAACGACTTGGAATTGGCAAGTCAAATTTTGGGTTTGTTCGTCAGACATGTTGGTGCACATTATATCCGAGGCCAGAATTTAATGCCGACTTACCGTGGTACTTAAAGTGTATTTGAAGTATATGTTTGTGATTTGTAATGCGAATGTAGGCTACCCTCCTTCACTTTTGCAAGAAAACGTCAGCACTATTTTTAGAGTCGCGACATAGTTCTATTTACAGAGCGGCGTACAAAGCGAATTCCAATCAAATTCGGTTTCGCATACTGCACCCTGGAACCTCCAGGCACATTGCTATCATGTAATTTACAAATCTTTATATAAGTATAGAGAAAGTATAGCCACATGTACGTATAAGAAAACAATAAAAAATCATTCAAACCATCAACAAGCGTCCAAACGATTCACCGTCGTCCAGATGCGAGCCGTAATTCAAGCGTGTAGCAAATGAATATTCATATAGCGTGGTAATTAGAATGGTTGATTTCTCAGACGCGTTCGTGATAGGGTGTTGACCTAGACGCGTTTTTGCCGTCTGGGATAATTTGGAGATCGCGCCATGTTCTAGTAGAATTAATACATCATTTTAAAACTACAGACTACCAAAAAATTGGATGTAAATTATTCAATGTAAATGTGGGTGACGCAAGTAATTTTTTGTTGATCGCATCTAACTGTTATCCCTTCTTTTTTTAAGTTACCTGGACTCAAAATAGCTACTTTGTTTAACGACGCAATTTTTTGTGATTTTCAATGTCACCCTGTGTCCATATGAGTGAGTGTATACATCTTAAATTACAGATATACAGTATTATCTATGGGTAGTTGTCTCTAGCCACAAGCAAGCACAGGCTGATCAAATGAATTAAAATGGAATGTCATCCATTCAACGTTGGGACCAGCCCTAAAAAAGTGAAAAAAAGCCTATGTTTCCCATTAACAGTTCGTCATGTGGACAGTTAAAATCTTTTCTTAAATTTACACCAGTTAACCAGATATAGTAGATCTACTTATACACCAAATTTCAGCTTTGGTACTCAGCTCCTTCATGGTTAGATACTATGTTGTAAACTACACATATTTTAACATAATCGATAATATATCTGTAATTTAAGATGTATACACTCACTCATATGGACACAGGGTGACATTGAAAATCACAAAAAAAATTGCATCGTTAAACAAAGTGGCTATTTTGAGTCCAGATACAGCCCTCCAAAAATGCAAAAAGTTGGTCCAGACAGGTTTTTGTCCCATTTTTAGACCATTGCTATTCCACAATGGTACATGCTACAACTTTTGTGATTGCAGATTTGGAATTAGAAATAAAAGATGTCCTACACCACAAAATCTGAAGGTTATAGGCACTGCACTTCCAAAGATATTAGCATACGAAAATCAAAGTTAATTTCACAGTGCACTAATTTGTGCCACGCCCCCTTTTACACCAAACTGCCGCTACGGGAAAACAAACAGGGATTGGAGTCTAAAATTTTCAGGTTTTTCAATTCACATGAATAACTGTCAGTATAAAAAATTTTAAAAGTTTATGATCCCATGGCATATAATTACCCAAAATTTTAAAAAACTTTGTTATTTCCGATTATGTTAAAATATGTGTAGTTTTCAGCATAGTATCTAACCATGAAGGAGCTGAGTACCAAAGCTGAAATTTTTGTATAAGTAGATCTAATATATCTGGTTAACTGGTGTAAATTTAAGAAAAGATTTTAACTGTCCACATGATGAACCGTTAATGGGAAACATAGACTTTTTTCACTTTTTTAGGGCTGGTCCCAGGCCCGTAGCCAGGTCATTTCACGGGGGGGTTCTCTGGGTGTGGGGCCCAGAGGTGGCACCAGGATTTGCCCGACACTGGAGCCCGAGGTCCCCGACCGGGGAGGAGGGTGCCAGTGCCCCGGGAAGGAGGGTGCCAGTGCCCCGATGAGGGGTCAGATTTCCCCGACGAAAGCAAAGTGGGCATGGTCGAGCTTCGATTATTCGGTTCCAGATGTGGTCCTGGATAATTTTGACAATTCAGAGGTTTCAAAGGCTTATTAAATCGATTTTAGAGTCTAATATGTAAAAAATACATATATTTTTTCTTCTCCCCAACGAATTGTGATTTTTTTCCCCGAAGGAGGACAGGGGGCTGGTGCCTGGGGCCACGGTGGGGTCGGGGTCGAAGCCCCTGAAACCAGAGCAGTTTTTGTGTTTAATGGGTCTATATAATGTTATAAAAGCAATTAGGCCTATGTTTTGAAAAAGATCTATGTAATAAAAAGGTGGTAATACAATAAAATTAGAAAATATTTTCTGAGAATCGGCATGTTTAAATCATACCGAAAGATATAAAAAAAACCTCATCGAATAATCAATATCTATATACTCAACACGTTTATTATTATAAAACAAAAAAAATAGCTATTTTTCTTTTTCCTCCTCTTCTTCTTCTTCTACTACTTCTTCTTGACTCTTGAATAATAGTACTATTTTACTACATGGCTAAAAAAAGCACAAATACTGTCATTACTACTGAGAGGGCCATCGTTAAATTAAGTCAGAGCCCAAAATATAGCATAATTCGAAATTATTATTTTAAGACTTTATAACATAATACATAGCCTATAATAGCTGAGATGCACATTTCAGAATTAATAATCGTTTTTAGTATATCTTACTGAATATTTATTGTCTACAATATGAAATATGCATCTTTAGAAATACAATTTCTACAATTATATTATTCTTGTTTTTATGTAGATATATATATATATATATATCGTCAAATCCCAGGACTTCCGATGGTAAAGCTGACCTGCCTGCCTAGGTCCGTCCCAGGCCAACCAATAATAATTAACAAAATGTATTTTTTTTATATAGGCGTATGGCACATCCTGTACATGCACTTCAACTTTTACAACAAAAGCCAGGCCTAGTACCTGTAGTACCTCCTACTGTACTTAGGCATAGGCCTACACTAGTTTGTTGTCGTCAGGGTATAATTATGTACCTAAATGAACGAGGCGCGAACCTAGCTAGTCAACATCTAGGCTAGGCTAATTAATTCTAAAATCAATAACCCACCAGGACTATCTGTGGTTTTCTTCTTTGCAACATCGGACCAAAAAAGTCAGTTATTCTACAACGTTTCATGATTCTTTATCACTAAACATTGACAAACACTCATTTTGACGCACTCCGTTCTGTAGTGTGTCTGCTGTTGAAAACAAACTTCCTAGCCTAATTTTGTGACTGGCTATGATGACTGTTTGTTTGGGATGAAAAAAAGAGAGTCCATTTCCCAAAAATGCTCCATCAGCACATAGTTTAGTGTGAATTTACTAACCGCACAATCCCCATTTAGGTGATTAAGTCGCAAAACTTTTGCTTCGTTTGGTGGCACCATTTACTCTAGGTAGACGGCGACCGGTTTCGTTACCGGTTGGTACATTTCTTACAAACATTCAGCCAAAGGCAAGTGAAAGTTGAGACGGCAGCCTGGTTTTTATCGATGTTTGCCATCCTTATGTGTGCCATCGTAAAGTCATGGTTTACTGGAATTGCGTTTTAATTTAAATCTCCGAACTTCTGAAGCTGAGATATTCTATGAATGTAGGCTTGTATCGCAGGCTACAATTTAAAAACGGGTGGGACTCATTCAAAAATTCGAGGGGGTTAGCTAGAAAAGGGGGTTCGTCCGAAACCATAAACCCCCCCCCCCCCCTCCCGGCTACGGGCCTGGGTCCCAACTTTGAATGGATGCTATTTCATTTTAAATCATTTGATCAGCCTGTGCTTGCTTGTGGTTAGAGACAACTACCCATAGATAATATATCTGTAATTTAAGATGTATACACTCACACATATGGACATAGGGTGACATTGAAAATCACAAAAAAATTGCATCGTTAAACAAAGTGGCTATTTTGAGTCTAGATAACTTAAAAAAAGAAGGGATAACAGTTAATCTGATGCCATATTTGTGTAATATGGTGGAATATAAGTTAGAATACCAAGTTTGACCTTGATAGCTATAATACCAATTAAGAGTTATAAGCTTCCAAAGTTGGAGGAAACTTTTTTTTAATCTGGTTGATTTCACACGGAATGACCTGGTTTAATGTTATTTAAGAATGTGTATTTTTATAATAATTGTTCATTTTCATTGCCAAACGAAATCTGATATAACAGACATTGCAAAGTCACAGTGTATCTGTATAAGTAATCATATAATTACAGGTTTACATTGTACAGGTTTACATTGTACCTTTAACGATCGCATTTTTTTTACATTGAAAATTTTAAAATAAATAAATAGATATAAAAAATTAACTTAAGGATTTTAAAATATTCCAAACTTGTACGCTTAAAAAAAAAAAAAATAAAGTGAACTTAAAAGTTTGAGAGAATATTTTGTATACTGTACTGTGTTTTTGAAGTGCCATTCGTTTTGGGGTTGCTACAATCAAGAGTTACAATCGATCCAACAAAGAAAAAGCCTATCTATTTCCTTACATTCCAAAAAAAGAGGATTTGGGATGCTATTTAAAATTTGCTAGAGATTAAAACATTAACTGTTAACTGCGTTGTTAGAGAACATAGAATGGTACATGATTTTCGGGCTGGTATAGGCCTACAGTAAGCCTATGTACTCTACTTGTAAATAAATATGTCAATTTTAGTGAGAACAAAACATGTTTTAATATGTAGATTGGTCACAAAATCAGAAGCATGATCTCAAACATCAGAACCCAGCTTTTGTTGTTTAAAACTGTCGGGGCCCCATTGAATGAAGCTATGGTATTATAGTATATTTTTTTCACTACAATGTCGGGCCCCTCTTGCT
>NW_022686655.1:0-592 GCF_011630105.1 Anneissia japonica
AGGCCTTATACTTTTTATACCTATCAGGTAAAAATTTAATACTTTTTAAACCTTGGAATGTGTTATGATTTCAGAAATTATAATGATATACAATGAAATTAATTGTAAATTTGTTGAATACATTTATAAATTTGAAAATTTTGTAGGTTATTGTAAGTGAATATAATTCTGATAGTGACTGAATTCATAGAAAATGCTTGGCCCTGTGCTAAGTATGGAAAACCTGAGAATTATACCAGTAAACTGTGCCTTTTGTCTTTTTTATTGACTGAACCTCAGATATTTATGATGCTATGTGGTCTTGAAGCTATGGTAGTAATCTGGAAACAGACAATAAATTGTGACTGGTGATGGTTTTTTTCATGTAATTTCAGGTATGGCATGCTTGAACCCGTATCTTCCTGTGTACATGGTAGCACTAGGTCTATCAGCATTTCAGACTGCGCTTATCCGTGGCCTTGAGCCTGCAGTTCAGTTACTTGTGAGCCCTGTGTGCGGACTATTCTCGGACAAATACAGCTGCCATAAGATTGTGCTTATAATCGCAGTGATTGGGTCTGCCATCTTCTACTTTCTGACAATCTTTGTACCA
>NW_022686656.1:0-1034 GCF_011630105.1 Anneissia japonica
ATAAATATTCAGGATGTATCAACGTGACAGACTACTGCATGTTACAGACTGCCTTGAGACAAAAAACTACTGTTTACTTGCCATACCTAATATCAATGTTGGTTGTTGCAAATTAAAAAAATAAGAAAGTACTGTCATTACCTTAACATGACTTTTTACAAGTGTGTAAATTTCAATCAAAATATTATCTCAGTCTAGAAAGAATTGTTGATGGAAACAATTTTAATGGGTCAGGCCAACAACATCTGTTACTCTTCTAGCACCCAAAGCAGTCATGTTGGCTAAATGTGAGTTCCAGAAATAATTGTGCAAGAATTATAATTTTGTCATATTTTTATGGTGTAGACGTCTGTTCAAGCACATTAACTGAATTTGCTTTAAAAACTAGTAGTATACAATGAGGATAATTTGAAGGGCATAGGTGGTACAGTATGTATGCTACCAATTTAAATCATTTGATGAGAGAGTGGGTTGGTGTAATGGTTTCTATTGTGGTTCTTGATCTTGTTCATGTTTGACTACACCAGCTTGCATTACACCATGTAGATATCTACTACCGCCAACATCTACCGGTCCACTTTTTATTATTGTTACTTCGCCATGCAACTCTTTAATAATAGTTCATCAATGCAAAAGATTTGAATATTCCTGAGCAAACTGAAAATGTGGAGATGGCAGAGAAGAATAGCAAGTTGTGTTGTTCTAACAACATGTGTTGATCTGCTGATTAAAGAACCCTTATGTAATTTCAAGATTGATACTGGAATTGCTGTAAAAATATTTGACATGCATCTAAAAAAAAGTTTACTTTTCAGTCACCATTAAACTGGTTAATGTGTTATTGCTTGTAATTAAATCTTTTTCAATCAAATATATTTGCTCATAAGGGTACATAGGTAATTTCCTTACCTAATTTTATGGCCGAATACTGGCCAAGGCTCCATTATGTTTGGTACTTAAAAGGAGGCTGCCTGCCCCACTTTGGTTTTGGGGCTAGGCTTCAAATTAGGGGGCGCATTGTATAATACTGGTTT
>NW_022686657.1:0-969 GCF_011630105.1 Anneissia japonica
TGACCTATTCAGAGCGCAAAAATTGAATAAGTTCACGCTTGCGCAATTAATAAAACAAATAGCAACTGACCCCTTCATAAGTACTGCCGAAATAAGATAGGGGCCTACACTGTTGCTATACAATGTCAGCTAGGAGTAGAATCGGAATAGGTTCCCGTGATGTAAGCATTGATTTATATTAGTGAAATGTCATTGACTTTAAGAAATTATTTTGAGTATTTCAAGGAATGTAACGTAGCGTAGGCTAGGCCTAGGAGGACTCCAGAAGGACTAGGCTAGGCCTAGCTTAGCTAGCCTAGCCTAACCTAGGTAAGACCTGAACTGAAGTCTGGACACTCAGCACGCATGTTGCCAGTTGATTGGTAGGCCTACCTATACTAGCATAGTAGCCAACTTTTCCCAAAAGAAATCCGAGCAACGTGCCACTGGCTGGGGGCCAGGGGGAGGGGCCCCTGATGCCCAAGTCAAGTTGACAAGCCTTTGATGCACGCTCAATCTGACCATTTTCACTACTGATTTGATTGATCTTGGACACTAAATTAAGTCAGGTGTATGTAGGCCTATGTAAACTTAATAAAACAAAAGATACTCATTTAAATTTAACCAAAGTACATTACTGTAAACTTAGGATGAGTACCCGACAGTTGCTTGGTGTAAAATGAAAACATTTTTTACAGACTCACTTTATTCATGAATCACGATGTACAGACAGTACTTTCGTGTGGAAGACAGATAAACAAACAAACCATGCACGGTGCATTACTGGGTAATAAAAGCACACTGACGGTAGCGGGCATACAGTAAAGGGCGTCGTTTGTTTACGATTCTAACGTTGAGTGTACTGGCCTTGCACATAGCCTAGGGTTACTCTTTCCTACACTATAAACACTACAGACAAATATGGCAAATGATCTATTTATGATTTATTTATTTTATGATTTATTTATTTATTTTATTGCATATTACTGT
>NW_022686658.1:0-533 GCF_011630105.1 Anneissia japonica
AATATATTTGTGTTGAGTATCCAATGTTTTGTCATTATTTTCAAAGTAAATATTGGAAAATGGTCGTTACATCAGTAAATAAAATACCAGGTGTCAATTTTTTATCTAATATATTAGTAAAAATATTGTCTATCAGCGTAGCATTTTTTGTTGTTACACGCGTTGGTTTGTCAATAAGTGGAAAAAAAGAGGATGAATACATATAATCAAGAAATGTAGCCGTTGGACATGTAAATGAGATTTCATTAAATCCAGATTAAAGTCACCACAAATATAGGTTTGGTTTATTTTCATTTGAAATTATTTCAGTGCACTTCGATGTATATACTAAAAAATGATCAACTGGGGTGTTTGGAGCTCGATAAGCAACACCTACAATATAATTTTTTGGTTTGCTTTCAATTTCTATATATAATGTTTCGATATATAATGTATGTTGGACAGGTTGGTGAAACAGTCTGGTGTTTGTTTGTGTTTATATTTGGCGGGTTGGTGAAACAGATTGATGGTGTTTGGTGCTTCTATATTTGGCA
>NW_022686659.1:0-815 GCF_011630105.1 Anneissia japonica
ATGACGTAATTTTAAAGTTTTAGCTCGAACTACAACTAAAGTTCGTTTTAAGAATACCGGGGTTAATACCGCAGTAATACCGTAAGTTTTGCCCAACTCGATGTGAAAGGGAACAGGGTTCATCACCGTCTTACGCACTGAGGCATAACAAATCAGACGGTCACACGAGCAGCCATCAACCGCTGCTGCAGCTAACAAAACCGATGAAATCGCTAGCTGACGGTTCTTTAGACGCGAAAATCGCCTGCACCTAGCTGCTCGAAATTTAAGCCGGCCTTGCCTTAAACGCTTCCTAAATTCTTTCTTCACTTGGACAGAACGCATTAGAAACCTTCTATTTCTCAATGTATATGTATTGCAAACATAGCAAGCATTAAAATACATTTGCAAAGCAGCAGTTTTATGACTTCATCTCCGGCCATATTGGATTAATGGAGTAAACAAAAACTTGCGCCCTCTTTGTTAACAAGCAAAAGTGCCAAAGACATCAAATACTCCTTTCAGCGAGAACCTTAATTGTGTGTTTGCTCCTGAATGAGATAAAACTAAAAATGTGCCCACTTTACGCTCGCAGTAAAATCATGGTGTAATTTTTCACTGAGAATTGATAAGCGGTAACAAACAAATTTTTTAAAGTACCCGAAAGCCAATATGGTGTTCAAAATGGCTGCCATTTTGAAATGTTATCATACCATTGCAAGCTGGTTAGAACCCAGAAATTTGGAAACCAAATTGAAGTTTTTAAACATATTTTAAGGTACAAGGAATGCAATAAATTAATTACCTAGAAGGTCCAATTCTTATACAGTTAGTCC
>NW_022686660.1:0-605 GCF_011630105.1 Anneissia japonica
GGCCTACTGTATTTTGTTGAATATTATTCAGGTTTTAATTGTGATGTAAACAAATCTGCTTTACTATATTTTATGAATTCATTATAACCAGGGAGTTGTGTACACAAAAGATATCTTGGAGAACCGAATCTCAAGTACTGTATTTGCAGAGCCATGTGCATGCGTTTTGGGTGACTTAGAACCGTCCATTTTCAAGTGGGGTATAAATGTTTATAACACGACATACGCGCGTTGTAAGTGAAATTTTCACCTGCTGGGCAATGGTTTAGCCTTACCTTTTTTGGAAATCCCTACCGAATGTTGGAATGAAATCAACGTAAATTCAATCAATTAAAAAAAAAATTTATTGTGGATAATAAAGTGGCCGTCATAAATAATTGTTGGTTGCAAAAAGACGGTCGGACGGTTTGCTGGCTAAGCCCATGCTCTGGAATAGAGTTTATTTGACACACAGACTCCATTTCAATTTTAAAGAAACACATGAAGACTTCATTTTTGAGTTGTAATACTCATAATATAATACTCCTGCTTTTATTTTATTTTTTTTTCCTTCGTCAGGCTTGCATTAACTGTGGGGGTGACTGTTTTGATCGTCATTTGTAAGC
>NW_022686661.1:0-1550 GCF_011630105.1 Anneissia japonica
GATACCCTAAAACTTAAAATTGAAGGGCCAGTGGACTTAGGTTGTACAACCCCCCCCAAAAAAAATTTTTTTTTCAAAGGTCCACATTTTTTCCCAAAGACTTTTTTTCTAGGGCCTTTTGACAATGACATAAATGAAAAAGCATTGGTGAGGTACCAGCAATGAGTCCATTGTAATCGATTTTCCTGTCTCTCATTGAAAAGGTCCAAAAAATTATGATCATGACCCACCCAGAAAAAATCCTGGATACACCCCTGTTCATTTTGAAAAGAAGCCCCCTCTTTACTTTGCAAAAGTAGTCTCAAGAAGAAGCAAATCCAAAGTTCGCAAAGAAAGAGGCCCAGGGCTTCAAATCAAGGTTTTACGGTGCAATAATAGGTATTAATAATCAATGAATGTAAGTTGCAGTACATTATCTATATAAAATTATATTATTTTGATATATTATGTGTATTGTTTTTTTATTGCATTATTATGTGAAAATTTTTAATTTTAATTAGATAGTGTCTACATTATTAATTATTATATGCCTATTGTATCATTTCATTTGCTAATAAAATAAATAAATTTGTTATTAAGATATTTTATGATGATAATTATATTGAACTTCAATGAAAATTGCTTTTCTTTGCAAGACAGCAAGACATAAAAATATTTAACACACTTTACTTTTTAAAATTGGAATGATTAAATAATTTATGTATTTACTCGGATGATTATTTTCATACATGAATATTTAAATAGTAAATTTCAATTTAGATAGCTAATAGGCCTGCTCACAATACTGTATATTTTAAGATAATTTTTTTAATTCAAAATTTTACATGATTTGGTGTGTTTTATTTTGTGATATTTGATTTTATAATTTAATAAAAAAAATATGTGTAGTGCGCATTAAAAATAATTGCTTTTTGCCCTGGTCGTATACATAATGTACGACTTCCTTCCAAATACACAACCAATGATTGCAACAGGTCTGATGGCATTAATTAGTTTTTTTATGTTATTTCTCTCCATTTAGGTGACTTTCATCGGGTACTTACAGAAAGTAAGAGATTACTGTATGAGAGAGCTGTGTCTGTTTTACAGTAGTTGACAACCAAGAATCCGTATCAAGTGCTTCAGCATGGAATATCTACTTAAAAAGGTTGAAAATGGCTGACACTCAAAGAATTCAAAGAAAAGAAAAAAATTGCAGATTACAAATGAAAGACATCATTTGTGATTGATGTGAAATTCTTTCCTGACTCAAAAACTTTGCCAGTCGTTGTATAGACTATTCATGTGTTCATCATGGGAACATGTCTGAGTTTAGACCAAGAAGAGCGGAAGGCTAGACAGCGGAGCTCTGCAATTGATAAGCAGCTTGTGGATTTGGCCAAAGCAGAAGAGCAAATTGTGAAGATTTTGTTGCTAGGTATGTATTTCAATTCATGAAACATTATTTTCCAACAATTTTTTATGAATAGATTCAATATGAATAAATTATTAAATTGTAAGGAAGACCAAAATCTGGAAGTGCAAGAGCACTTTTTACAATAAGACCCTAA
>NW_022686662.1:0-636 GCF_011630105.1 Anneissia japonica
CTCTATCTACCAGTGCTGTGCGATGTTCGGGTCTGTCAGACGCGCTACGGTCAAGTAACGTGCGTTAATTCCATGTAACCATTGTAAGTCTTTTCCGTTTATTTTTCTTCATTATTTTACAACCTCAAATATCGAGTCCCGGTGGGCGTGGCCAACCCACCCAGGTAATCTAGGAACACCCAATGTCTACCCCACCTTTTCTAGGGGCTTCCCGAAATTCGGGCAGGCTGTGGTACCTGAATAGAGCAGCCCGGACGCTGGAGTAGCTGCCCTGAGTACACCGTGTTCCAGTTTGATTGCACCACACGACCATCACACTTCAGCCGCCTACGTGCAGACATCTGACTGACAGCTCCCAGGACTCCACCCTGCTGCCTTCGTCATACTTCCATCGCCATAGGACTTTGAGTTGATTATTTTGCGGGTCATCACGCCTTCGCAATAATTTAAGTGCCGTACATCACGCGACTGAAGAAAGGAAGAAGAAATAGTGATAAGTGAATGAATAGAAGCAAGATTAGAGGAAAGAAAACAAACAGAGATTAAAAAAGTTTGGCTAGGGCCACGCATGGTGCAAGTCACATACAAGCATGGTTCCGTATGAATGTGAGACGCTCCAACACCCCAAAGACCCCA
>NW_022686663.1:0-6964 GCF_011630105.1 Anneissia japonica
ACAAATTTGGTAGAAGCTATTATGGGTACTATATATTCTGTCGAATATTGGTACACTTTTTTTTTAATAAGAACACAGAGACCGAAATTGCTTAAAAATTAAAAACAAAATAAGAACAAATTGAGGCTGAGGTAAAATTTCAAATGAGGTTTATATTTTTAAAAACCAAAATATTATATCTGTACATTATGCGAGTAGGTGTGACTGACCCTCTATAATACAGTACAGTAGGTGTACCTATCTGATTGGGGAAATTGTTTGTGGGGTCGCTTTCATCTACTTTCCAGTACAGTACTGCCATACAATTAAATCATTTTTTGTTTAAAAAGGTGTGTAAACCAAGAACAAAATAAGAACATTTTGGCAAAAAAATAAGAACACCGAGCCTGGGCAAAATTTTATTGTTTTTCTTTTAAAAAAAAAAAGTGTATATTTTATTTCAGCTGGGTCACAAGAATGTAATGAGTACCATACCAATTGGAGTGACAAAGCAATGAAATTATAAATTTATTATTCATATGGTTATTTATTGAAAATTTATAATACTCTTTTTTGGATGCCTACACTTTTTTTTTTATAAGAACCAGTAAAATTTTGCCCAGGCTCAGTGTTCTTATTTTTTGGCTGATGTTCAGGCTCAAAATGTTCTTATTTTGTGCTTATTTTACACATTTTTCAAACGTAGAAAATTACTATGGTAAAGCAGTAGGCATGTATATTGTACTAGAATGTAGTAAAAGTGGCCCCGAAAAAATGGCCGCTGAAAAAAGGCCCCACAAAAATTTGCCCCAGATGGCAGGTAGGTACACCTACTGTACTTTATTATGGAGGAACATAGTCCCACCTACTGCACATAAGGTAGAGATATAATTTTTGGGTTTTTTCTAGTTTTTTAAAATAAAAAACCTCATTTGACATTTTACCTCAGCCTCAATTTGCTCTTATTTTGTTCTTAATATTTAAGCAATTTCAGCCTTATTGTTCTTATAAAGTGTGTTCTTATTTTTCTTTTTAAAGTGTATTTCTGATTCCTCAGTTTGTTAGGTTCAATTTACTCCTGGTCTCACCCTACCTACTCTACTCATCCATATGTTTATCTATTTTTATTTGTTCACCTCACTTTAAATATTTAACCTGTGTAAAGTTTCAAAGAGCAGCTCAAAATATTTTATCCAAAGAAAATATTTCATTATTTAAAGGCTACAAGATAAATACAGGACAGTGCCCAGCTCAGTCCTTCAGGATAGTCACCTTGTGGATCTGATAATGTTTAGTGCATGGTGTAATTCAGCAATAAAAAGTCAAAATACTAAAAACTGTGGGTAATGGTTGCTGGATCTCAAATGAGATACAAAATTGTTAGGAAAAGCTAAAATTTAATCATAAATTACATTTAAACTGTTTTGAATAATCAAGTTTGCTCAGTCAAGAAAGAAGGGATAGAATATCTTAGGATACCACCATAAGACAATGGTAAACTCATTATCCCATTAGTAGTAATGGTTAGTCTAAATAGAGACATTATGGTGTCATTTAGGTACCATGGTAGGGCCAGTCCAACAAAGAGGGCAATGAAATACTGTATGGGATTTGAGATAGATGGTCAAAATCACAGAGAGCATGACATAATTAGATGTTATTGTAAATAGTAATAACAGTGTTCAAATTCCTCTACTGTCTAAATTTCAAATGTACACTGGTATGCATTTCATAATCTACATAGGCCTAACCATGAACACAAATACATCCATACGCCCCTCCAAAAAATACTCATGCTTCCCCAGTCCCTCTCTTCCCACTAAAAATGTCATACTTTAAGTAGTTAAAAATCACCGCTCTATCTGTTTCAAAATAAAAATGTAATATATAGGTCATCATCATAATATATTTTATTATTAAATAAGTAATTTGAAATTAATTTGCTCAAGGTAGCAAACAAGTAATTTGAAATTAATTTTCTCAAGGTAGCAATCTTGAGCATATAGCATTATAATTGATTACTGTGTTTTCTATCGTAAACTGATCTTAGATTAAAAAAGTAATAACATAACAATTATTTACTACCCTAAAATTATTTTAGTAAATGATAACTCACAAACTACTGTATTACTGTATATGTATATGCACTTTGTAACTCGCAACTCGCATTTTGTGACTCGCAACTCGCATTTTGTGACTCGCAACTCGCATTTTGTAACTCGCAACTCGCATTTTGTGACTCGCAACTCGCATTTTGTGACTCGCAACTCGCATTTTGTGACTCGCAACTCGCATTTTGTGACTCGCAACTCGCATTTTGTAGCTCACAACTCGCATTTTGTAACACGCAACTCGCATTTTGTAACTCGAGCAACTCGCATTTTGTGACTCGCAACTCGCAACTCGCAGAAAAGAAACCCTCTGCCGGTATACCGTGAGAATTTGGATAACTTCGTTGTTTACATTTGCCGTAATCAACACAAATTCGATGTTTTTGTTGCTGTGAGTTGTAGGCCTATGGAATGTTTTCAGCTCTGTATATCACAATTCCACCACCTCAGGAATCGCTTCTGAAACTTCGGTACTCATTGAGCTGAGAAAGCGCAGAATCATCGTCTGGGGTAAGCCAGCCAGGTCTTGGCATCCGGAGCAAGAGAGAAAATTGCACCCCCAATTATAATTCTAATATTGTGAAATAAATTGATATTGTTGTATAAGCTTTAAGCATTATCCGTACCGTACGTCCGTACCATGACACTTTAAAAATAAGCAAACTGTCTAAATAACATTATTAAAACCGGAATAATAATTATTATTGTTCTCTCATAGACAGTAGTTTCTTTCTTACTATTGAAATTGCATGACGATGTTTGCAACTGTGTACACAAACTTTACCATTATCCTAATTTTAAGGCTGTTGTATTTATCGCATACAGCTTAGTATTCTTATTTACTAAATTTTATCTAATGGTAGAGTCTTGTAAGTTACTGAATTTGTAACATTGTTTAAACTCGCAACTACATTTTGCGTGCTTTTGCATCAATTTAGCATAAAGACTTTAAGGTACCTATTCCCACATGTAACAAAGTGATACATGGTATTTCAAAAATGTAGGCTACAAAAACTTGCTATTCGCTATGGCGCTTCACAGGCACTCACTGGCTGAAAAATATAGTTGCTACACTACTGCTACGGTGTGTTAGGATAGATATACATCACTCGATATTTGGAGAGTCATGATCCATCTCACAATAATGAGCCTAATTACCTCACTTTAGCTGTAGTTCTCGATCCAGTCGAAATTGTTAACTCCCCGTTTGACATCTAATTGAAGTAGGCCAATACCACGGAGTATGCCACGAATGAGGCATTGAATTCGGGGTTATTTGAAATTTAACTCACATTCGATGAAATGCTGACCAGTCCTAACATTCGCTCGAAGTCGTGATATATATTTCCACCTTAAGAAATCTACTGCCTTTGAACTGTTATAAGGCCTACTGAAATACTCGAAATTTCCGTGACATGTAGCCATTACAGAACAGTATAAAAAAAAAAGAGAAAATCGGTCGAAATGGACTGTAAAGAAATTATCTATAAATTTGCCAATAAAAACAACTAAAGTCAGATTCTTTATTATTAACAGGGAAATATTCATGCCTGCAGACATACATCAATTTCGTCATGTTTTGTTCTAAAAAGTGCTTATTATCTTTTATTCTCATCCTCCCATTTCAGCGCCCCCCCCCCCACACTTGACTCTTGACTCACTAGCTACGCCACTGGACCTGAGCCTGCCTGTACCACTGCTTTCGAACCCGGGCCACTCAGAATCCTGTGCGCCACAGGTTACATTGTAGAGTATTGCTTTCTAATAGAAACCTTTCATTTGTAAACTAGAGAGAAGTTCATTTTATTTTTATATCCTATATATACTCGCACAGATTAATCAGTAGAAATTTACATTTAACAATTATTGCTGACTTTCTTTTCCAGATAGTTGCTACAACAGGTGTTACGGTTAGTTACAATATGTATTTGTTTTAAATACATGAATATCGTATTAAGAAAATACATGTTTCTACCTACACAATAAAAAATCAAACATATCAACATTTCAAGAGCATATACATTTTCAAATATTATAGATAGATCTTAAATATTCCGCTTGCTTCATGTTTCATGCGGGTTTTCGGCATCTTTCTCAATAAGATGCTTTTTTAAGGACAGGCATGTTGTGGCAAATGGTTAAGTTTGCAGCAAAAGTTGAAATTTAAGCTATTGGTATTTTTAAGATACCGTGAAGGGGGGGGGGAGATAAATTGAGGGGTCATTCATTGAAATTGGACATTTCAAGCCTTAGATATTGGGAAGCGAAAGAACAACACTCTTAGAGTCAAGATAAACATGATTTTGAGTAAATTCTTTCCAAAATTATTTGGTGCATAAATTGTTTATCAGAATTAATTATCAAAATAACATTAAATAATCGATTTGTTGACCGTTTTCAGTAGAATTATAGTAAAAACAATTAGCCCATTTTTTGGGTTCCTCTATTTTATAGCTCATTTTCTCACTACTGGCCTGGATAACATCACCATTTTGCCAGGATATGCTTCTGTTTAAATGAATATTTTAGGACTTCATGAAAAGAATTCAATTTGCTTGTATATTTTATGGTGAATTTACACTGAACGTTTTTTATGATATTTTCATTGTAAAAAAACTAAAAGTAATCTGTAAAATATTTATGTGTTAATACACCATATTGTTAATATTGTTCACAACATAATTTGTAAATTGAAATTACATTTTCCCACACATATTTTCTATAGATCACATTTTAGTTCCGATTAGGTATTCTTTCGTGTAATCACTCCTTTGGAAATGTAATAATATTAGTGAAAAATGACGGAATGTATTGTAGTAGACTCAAACCATAATACATTTGTTGTAATTTCATTCAGTGTACATAACATTTTTCTCCTTTTTTTAAAGATAAATTTCCAGTGATCGACATAAACGGTTAGTTGCAACATTTGGTGAACTTTTGGACTTTATACTCTAATGTTGTATAAAGACACTTTCACGATTTATCATAACCGATGAATAGTTAACGAAAACCCACATCTTATACAAAAAAAAAACCCGAATTATTATTATTATCATCATCATCATTATTTTTATTATTATTTTTATTATTATTATTATTATTATTATTATTATTATTATTATTATTATTATTATTATATCAATGTCATATCACTATTGTTAATATTATTATTATTATTATTATTATTATTATTATTATTATTATTATTATTATGAATATATGTTTACTGTAAATTTTAACGACCTGTACTCATTTTAAAATATGTTGTCATAATTATAATCATCTTTTTTGAAAATCTAAATTATTTCATGGAATAAATCGCCAGATTTCCTTCTTGGATTTTGTTTAATTTCACACTGTAATTTACACTACGTCGATAGTTATAAAAATGCCATAACATAAAACTACGAAGGAGTAAATTTCTAAAGCATATAGTGGCCCTTGTGTAATTATTTTTGCCACTTGCTATTTTAATAATGACCTCGTAGCCACCATAGGACGATATCCCTGATGCAACCACAAATAATTAGTATATGCCTTACATAAAAAAAAAATTAAAAAAATGAAAAAAAACAGTGATGTTTGGTGGTTATTAGATTGATAATAAATAAAAATAATAAAATATTTCACTGATTGATTAATTGGTTGATTGATTGATTAATCGATTGATTGGTTGGTTGGTTAATTGATTGATCAATTGATTGATTGACTAATGAACTGTTTGACAGACTACCGATCGTCTGGCTGATATTACTATACTAACTGTTGATTGACTGACTGATTGATTGATTGATTGGCTGACTAACTGATGGACGGACTACTTATGTAATTTAATGGATTTTAAATTAATGTACCGGATGATAACATTTAAGTGTTTTTGTTTTGTTTTTTATTTATTATTTCAGACTGTTATACTAATTGTTACGGTTAGTTGCAGTTCAATGTGTGGTTTATATGTGTACATATTAAGAGGAAATTAATCAGCGGCGTTGTTGGCAACGACGGGACCCAGTGTAATATCATTGCCAGACCACTTTGATGTGAAGCGTCAACAGAGTGTCATAGGTCCAAGATATGGCTGAAAACAAACCCACAAACCTCGTTTGGTTCATAGGCAGAATGCTATAGGGTTTAAAGGGCGAATCCCATGAAAGCTTAGAAGCTTTAGTATTTCACAAGCGGTATTTGAATGTATCTAAAAGAAAATTCTTAGCTATTGATTAAAAAAAAATCTTATGATCTAAAGTGCTTCCTTACTGTTTCCCCATTTCCCCGTAGGATTGCGCTTAAGCAGTAGAACATCAAAAATACAAGTGGCATTAAAGTAATTGTGGTCTGAAGGGGACCCTTATCTAAATAATTTCACACATGGTTATTGACATTGGTTGCTTCCGGAGATGGGCATGGTGCCCGTTTTACCACTGAATCTGCAAATGCTATACCAATAAAAGTCTTAATTTTGTCAATCTTTTTTTTATATAGAATAGGTAGGACATTTGAATTATTAAAATTGTAAGTCCTATTATTAATCGTTTAGCGCCCCTATTAACTCTGGACAACATGTGTGTAATTGCAAATATTGTTAAACAAATTCAAGTAAACAGTGCAAAACTTTTAATCAACACATATAATGATGATATTCTGTTTTCTCTTCCAGAATGTAGAAGGAGGTGTGATGGTTAGTTGCAGTAATTGCTTTTTGAATATTAAGGAATTTTAAATATTATTTTTAGCCCTTATTTTGCATTGATAAAAAAGTTTGATCACAGATATATATATATATATATATATATATATATATATATATATATATATAGGTGTATGTATGTATGTATAATTATGTATATCTACATGTATATATATCTTAGTGG
>NW_022686663.1:7108-8945 GCF_011630105.1 Anneissia japonica
TATATATATATATATACAAATATATATATATATATATAATATTATTGATGATGATATTGCCGTTCCGCTGAGAAGTCAATTCAACCTCTCCGCCTCGGCTGCTCTGCTTATGTTTCTAATAAGTTCTTTCCAGTCTGATCTGCTTTTTGCTGTGTTCTTTAATTCGTTTAATTCCCTGGTGTTCTTGAGTGATGTGTGACACGGTGATGTTGACTGGCTGAGATTTTTCAGTTTTGTGAGGTCATTATATAAAGTAATGTAGTTATGAGTTATGTAGGCATGCGAGGCAGCGAGGCAAAACGACGATTCATGCGAGGCATCGGTTTACCATTCCCAAAATTGCGAGGCATAACAACGACTCATGCGAGGCATCGTTTTACATCGAAGTATGTGCAGAGAACAACGAAAATCCAATGTAAAAGTAATATTACGACGTTAATAACTATGCTTGATAGTCATTGTCAAATTTGCTACTTAATTTGATTTGCTACCACGGTGGATTTATTTTTCTCCGCCTAGGCCTAGGCTATATAGTCAGTAACATCGCTGATCACAGCCATCAACGGCGTTATTGATTTCCAAACTTTTTTTATCCAATTCTTCATTTATTATTTCTGTGACCCGTTCATTTCTGTGACCCGTTAATTTCATGTAGAATTTTATTCTGTTGTCGTTTGATTGGTTTGCGTTCTTCGTCTGTTTTACATTGACCGATTTTAAGTATTAGATCTTTCTGTTGTTTTGATCTTGGATATGAGCGTCATACGATTTATTATGTATTGTTCTCTGTTCAAACTCGATAACCTGTTCAGCGGCTTGTGTGATGTTTTCTTTGATCTGTTGGCCGGCTTTACCTGGTTGCACAGGTATTTTGGTTTTTGTTGTAAGGTCAATGAGATTGTCAGTATACTCTTTTCTTTTGTCTCCGTTTAGCGTTAGTATTTTACATGCAAATTTTCTGTTCTCATTGTGTACTCGTTGTTTTATATTATGCCAGGCAAGATTAAAGCGAGTAATAACTATTCTGTGATCACTTGAGGTAATTGTCCCTCCATAAGATCTGGAGTCTTTCAATAGGGGCTTTATTCAGGATTTCCAAATTATGAAGTCAATTTGATTATAAACCGTGGTGATAAGACCATCATTATTACGCCTTTGTTTTCCCCATGTTGTAATATGCCGTGCTGGATGTTGAAAGGCGCTGTTAGTAAGGAATAAATCATTTTTCTCACAAAAATTAATTAAAATTTAGCCATCGTTATTGCGATATCCCCTTGAATAATTGCCCACACAGTTCTCATCTCTTTCTTTCCTATTTTTGAGTTAAAGTCTCCACAGATAATCAACAATGTGTTGTTAGCATATGTTTTGGCAAAGTCATCCAGGTCCCTGCATACCTTGTCCAGTTCAGCTGGATTTTTTGCAGCCCTATCGCTAGTTGGAGCATAGGGGTTAATTAATGTTACTACCTTTTCCTCTTTTGTGTTAATTTGAAGTGCTGAAATTCTATCTATTCTATCTTATATTCCAAACTTTTAGTATGCTTTGATGTCACCGTTTGTGTATGTAAAATCCATTCCCGTAATGTACACAATCCGTGCTGAGGTTATTGTCCCAGCATTCATCTGTATTAACGTCTATCCTATATTTTACAATGTGTTCTGCAAGTTGATGCTGCTTAATTTCATCTTTTAGCCCCCTGACGTTAAAAGCCACACATTAAATATCATATCCTTAAACATTATGATGTGGTATCAGACCTGATATCAGTTTTAAAAGCATTTAGACAACTAAGCTCGAGTGCTCGGAGCGGCGTCGCTCACTCCACCAATTAATA
>NW_022686663.1:9764-15656 GCF_011630105.1 Anneissia japonica
TAATCCTGTTTACCACTCGGATTTTACCAACCACCCATGTAATAGGATAACATATCTTCAGACAGGACTGGCTAAAAAATGTATTCATGGTCTGCTATTGACAAGTCTTAGGTCAACCAAACGAGGAGTCAGCAATTTTTTGAGCACTTTTTCTTGAGTTGCTCTGCCCTTTACACTATATCTCATCACCACCAAGTAGCTCAGTGACATTCACTATATAAACGTACAGATCGTGTGTTATCAAACCTATAACTTAATGAGCTAACATTTTCTTGATTTTTAATATAAAAAAGTGTGCACAGATAAGTAATAATATTAATTATATTTTCTGTTTTTCTTTACCAGAATGTTACAAAAGATGTGGTGACGGTTAGTTGTAATTTGATTTTGCTTTGAATGTGCATAAGCGAGGGGGTAATAACTGCCACTTATTTGATAGTTGATAAAACGTAGACAGTATTGCTGCAGGATAATAAAACGTTACGATGTTGATGTTATTAAGATGACGGTCATGTTATAATGTGTACATTTTTAAGCAATATATAAAATTATTGGGTCTTAAAATTACATTTTTATCGTGCTGTCATAAACCTTGCATATGCAGTGTAATACATAATAACTCAGTTTTCGAATTAATCATTATTGATTTGGTGTTATTTTTCAGATTGCAAGAGGATGTGTAAAGGTTAGTTGCAATAGTCCATGTTTAGCTTTAAATGCGTAACGACTTTAAATGCCCTTTCTACATACTTAATAATTTATTCGACATAATACATTATCATAGTACACAGCAATTAATAGATAAATATGACAGTCATATTAAAACTCATGTTCCACTTTCAAGCCAATAATTATGAAGTGTTCTCAATTTGTTTAAGACATTAATGAAATAAAACATAATTTTCAACAAACATTTTCTAGATGTTGTTTACAAGTTTCATGTATGCAACATGCAGTACTAGCATGGACGGTCTCCTGTTTTTAAATTGTTCGGACCATGCATATTTCTATTTTTTCTAATGTGAGATCCTAAAAATGACCGGAAATGCCATATTTGACCTTTGACCCTATTTACAATTTTTCCCTATTCCCAAGTCTACTGACTAAAAAAAACTTTCAGTCTCAAATTATTCATATATAATTAGTTTTACTTACTTTTGGTTCAAATTTTTGAAGGTACCTAGACTACAGTTTTGACCTTTACCCTGGCAGGTCACATTAGTTGTGTGTAACTTCATAATATTAGGTCAAATATATTGACTTTGATGTCATATTGTTTAGAAGTTGTGATTTTATCAGAAATTAACAATAAATTGTATTTCCATCAATCAGCAGCATTTACTCAGTTATTGGGTTTTTACAACAATCACCGCCCTTGCAATTACAGTACTTGCAACACTTTATTCTAGCTCTTCTACAGGGACACAAATTCTTGCGAGCACATTTGCCACATGTGCAGGGATCTGGCAGGCCATCATGTTTTGAGATCACAATATCAGGGACTAATAAACTGCCACTTCTTACAAAACCAAAATTCTGAGCATTTGATGTGGCATCTCTAAATGGGGCTTGGACCCACAGCTGCTGTTGGTAGTAGCTTCTATAGATATGTTTTCTTGTATTAGTTAAGGTACAAACTGTTCTCTGTAAGTCCATCTTGAGGGTATTGTTATCAAATGAAACAAGGCGCAGATGTTTCCAGGTCTGTTTATGGTTTAAGGCACTTGACCAAAAAGGTTTCTGCCATCTGTACTGCATCTTCAGGATATTTCCCGAATGATTAAAATCGTAATGGTATTGGGTTTGGTCTACAGGTGTTCGTGTTTCGTACAGGTCATTCCAGTCATAGAAAAATCCTTTATGTTGGAGAGAGCGTACCTGTCGTTAGCCTTAGTAGCCTAGGTCAATACTAACTCCAGCTATATAAAATTGATTATAATATTGAAAAATATAAATCTTAATATTGTAGTAGTGATACTGTGTTCACGTTTTAATTATTGTTATTTATTCGTTAACGTTATTATATTTACATTTAAATTTAATGTATTGTATAAGTATAAATTACTGTGTCCATGTTAAATCCATGTCCATGTCCATCTTATCTATTAAAACTGTATATTTAAATAATATAGTAATAGGTATAGCCGAGGTCTGCCTAGGCTAGGCCCATACAAGTGACTATAAGTTTGTGAGCATAGACAATAGAATTCTATTGACTATGATGTGAGTGTATAAAATTCATATTTTTATACACTCGCATATAGTCACTTGTTAAGGTCCAGGCCTAGCCTAGGCTAGACCTCGGCTATGCCTATTACTTTATTGTTTAAATATACAATAGATAAGATTAATTTAACATGGACATAGTAATTTATACTTCAACAATACATTAAATTTAAGTGTAAATATAACGTTAAAGCATAAATAACAATAAATAAAACGTGTACATAATATCACTACTACAATAATAATATTAATATTTTTCAATCTTATAATCAATTTTATATACCCGGAGTTAGTAGTAACCTAGGCTACTATTGCTAACGACAGGTACGCTTTTTCCATGAATGGAATGACCTGTACGAAACACGAACACCTCTATAACAAACCCAGGACCGTTACGATTTTAATCGTGCGGGAAATAGCCTAAAGATTAAAATAGGATACAATTTCTATATAATTAATAAACTACTCACATTCTGCTGCCTATTAGAGGATGTAATAAGTTTTTTTAAAAATATATTTTTCATTACTAATCCTAAAGATAGCATTTGTTGATAGTGTAATTAAAAATAAAATATTGCTTATCATTTTCTGGTAATCTGCCAAGATTGATATAAAATTTTACCTTTTAGACAATTTATACCAAAATCAACACTCTCCAACTGTTGTTATGGTATTGCAGCTGCACGTTTACCTGCAGGGTCAAATGTCAGGAATGTAGTTTGTGCAATTTCTGAGTGAATTACAGTGAATTGGAACTTCAGTATGCGTTGTTTAAGACCAAAACAAACTTTTTATTCAGTAGTCGTGGGAATAGGGAAAATTTGCAAATAGGTCAAATATGGCATTTCCGGTCATTTTTTAAGCAAATGTCACATTAAAGCATATAGAAATATGCATGGTCTAAACAATTTGGGAAAGAAAGGAACTCTCTAGGGGCAGCGGTTCTCAGCACATGGGAACCATAATGTTTTACTCCTAATTTGCATATTTAAGCTAATTTGCATATCAACGGAAAATGTGACTAAGATGTAATTTCAGGAATTTAATCCCCTTGTCATGTGTGCTCATTTAGAACAAAAACCCCTTTATTTGATATTTTCTTATACCGTCTAGCTTAATTTCAAAATACCCCTACCCTATAAAAAGGGGGCGTGGTCATTTAAAAAAGGGCGTGGTCATTTTTGGGCTGTTCGTCCCGGATAGCGATTTTGGGGTTCATATTAGTCTATAACAGTTGAGATATCTCGCCTAAATAAAGTGCATACAAATCTTAGTCAGGTCCTAGACTAAATTAAAACAAAAGCCAATAAAGCATGAACAATCAGATATTGGGCACTATATTCGGTTTTGCCTTTAGAATTCATACGTTAGACTTCAGGTCTAATACTATGAGATTTTATCCATAGGATGCCCCTAAGCCAAAAATCTAAAAAAATTCAAAAGTGAATATAATGCGTTATTTCTGATTCACGGCAGTACAGTCGAATATATTTCTAGTATTAATATTTAATGTTTACATTTCTTTGTTTTAGAACGATTTCCTTCTTTCCGACAGTATCAAGGTTGGTTGAAATATTTGTTCTTATAAGTTTAGACTTAGGCTTAAATATTGAACTGTGTAAAATGACATTAGGGAGGTTTCGCACGCGAACGCGTACGGTTAGTGTGACGGATACGTCATCATTTTTTCACATTTTACGTAAGTGTAAAACATAAATGTATCTTGAATACGTACGTTCCATTTTTGTGACATTTGAAGACAGAAAATTACGATAGTATGCGTCTCATTTTTGGGTACAAAATGTCGGTGCTTTGACCTTTGTGGTGTCGGGATTTTGTGTAGGCCCAGGCCTGCTTGTAGTCAGGCACTTTTGCGTCATAAACAATAGGGCCTATCACAAAATAACCAACACTTCTGGCCAACAAAGGAAGTATTTTTCGGCTACAATTTTCAATTTCAATTTCTAAAATCGTACATAAACTAATACAACTTTGAGAAGCATGATGAGAGGAGAGAACAGTATAGGGTCTAGCAGGCCTAAGCTAAGACCCTAAGCCTAG
Source organism: Anneissia japonica (assembly GCF_011630105.1). Classification (NCBI taxonomy): domain Eukaryota; kingdom Metazoa; phylum Echinodermata; class Crinoidea; order Comatulida; family Comatulidae; genus Anneissia; species Anneissia japonica. The sequence goes on from NW_022686663.1 coordinate 14,052, forward strand.
GCTACGCTTGAATTGCAAAAAACACAAAATGGCTACGAACCGTTAGGTACAGCTAAACGTATGCGTACACGTATTCGTTCGCGTGCGAAAACTCCCTATTATTTGATCTTTCACCATTCTTACACAGCATCGTTGCATGATCATTCATCGTTATGAATACTGTACATAATTTTAACTTGAGGTGTAATAACTTGCAAAGATGTTTGTAGAATCTTGTTTCAAACAGTTATTTTTCATTACCTGGTGGAGGAGATTTTTTTTTCTGGCAACTCGCTCACTTTTCATCAGCTACCCAATAATTATGTAGTGGCATTGTTAGCAGTTTACTGAGATACAACACCGTCAGACAGTGCTTAAAGAGCGGAAGGTGGTACTACCAGCTCTTTCTGTTCATGATGCTCCAGTTTCGTATAATATGGGCTGCCTCCTGGATTTCAATTCCCATCTTATGATGGATCTGAGTACTGTACCAGATATTATTGCCCTCCGACTGGATGGCGTGTCTAGTGGTTTTAGTGTGCCCAGTCACTGTGGACAGGGGATCCTTTTGTGTTCAGCGGCTCTGACACCCAAGGGTCGTTTAGTTTCTCCTATATATGAAGCATGACAGTTATATATGCCGTGTTGTACTTATCATTCCTGTCCATTGTGCACTTTGATGACACCCGGAGTTGGCGAATGGTGTTCTTAGGTTTCAAGTGTACTTGAGTTTAGTACTTGAGGAGTTTAAAACAAGAAGAAGTCCTTTCGCAATATCCCTTACACAGAGCAGAACAATACTGCCCTCCTCTGAGAAAAGGCATTAAGTACATTTTTTTTTCAAAATTGAGATTTTTGGCTTACGTGACTCCTTATTGTCTAATCTATCACCTTGGTTCATCAAAGTTCCAAATTAATGTCTGGAAATATGAAATTGTATTTTAAAATTGGGCATTATCTGCAACTTTCATTACAAATAATCAGAGAAAAGGTGTATTTGCATTGAACGCTTGACTTCACGCAAGAAAAATAGTAAGTAACCAATCAGATGCTAGTGTAACGAATATCTATTTAACTAGCTTGGAATCCTCAACAAATAATGCCAAGCAGGGAACCGTTAAATTAATTAATTTCACTGTTCCTGATGCCAAGTTAATAATTGCTTTATTTCAAAAATACCCTGAGAAAGTGAATTACCTGCTTTGTATTTTATTACGTTCAACTATTAATTCTACGATTCTTGTAATACTTTTGTCGTAATGGCGCACGTTGCAGCGCAAATCTTTTAAGAAGTCTTTTAGAAGAGAAAGTACAATATCATTGTACTCAGCATTGTAAATATTTTTTTTTAAATGTTTTGTACACGATTATCTATGTTATGTTATTTCATTATAATAACCCTATATAAAGTTGTATTTTATTGTGTGGTAGCATCCCATATTTATTTCATATAATTAATTAATCAACACGATTGTATTCTGCAAATACATTTTACCATTGTAAAATAATAGCTGCAATGTGCTAAGATTTAAAAATATGATGATGTGCTAGTTACCGAACCATTAATAAAATAAGTTTGTAACGTATTTTGACAAACCTGAAATAATAACAGTTAGGCTACCACCC
>NW_022686663.1:15664-38381 GCF_011630105.1 Anneissia japonica
CCACCGGCTCCATCACCATTAAAGCCCTATCCCCCACACCGCAATTTCCTCGTGTACACAATTAACTCCAGCATTTTATAATGCCAACTTTGAATGATTTGAATTATACTTGAGTTTTAAAACATTGGATAGAAGATTTTGCAGCTTTCAACTATTTTAATATTTTTTAATATTAAATTTAATTTTTTGGAGTAACATATTAATACAATATATGTTATGAATATATAGATTAGATTCATATACATACATTTAAATAAATTAATTATTTATGTATGTGTATAAATAATTTTTGCAGATATTCCCCGACTTCAAAAAGTATTTATCAACATTTATAGTCATAAATACTCAAAATAAAAGGCATTATCTCCATTTTCGCCCCTTAAGAAAAAAAAAATTAATGAAAAGTATGTGGCAAAATTTTAGTAATATATTATTTAAACAAACCATAGTTTAAAATTTTTTAAATCATTAGTACTTTTCTTGTGAAAACCCAAACGTATTCTGCTCATTTACTCAAAACTCTCATTTTTGTTACTTAATGCCTTTTCTCAGAGGAGGGCAGAATAGAACCTCTATTAACAAATATAGCAGTTGGATTCCTACAGGTGGGTGGGGATGCGTGCATCGGCGACAGCAAATTTTGCACACGTTTGTACTCACACACACACCCACCCTCACACCTACTCCAACACACACCCACCCTCACACCTACACACACACCCCCGCCTGTACACACCCACACACACATACTGAAAGGGTGACCATATTTTTCCAAGGCCATGATTTTATCTTCCTCCTCAGTGACCAGTGACCATTGTAAAGATGTCAGGGTATGTGTCACATTGTTTAAGATTAGAAATCTTTATTATTGTGAGTGTTTACAGTAATGTTTAAAATACTTAATCGTAATCGTTCAATTACTTCTCAAGTCATGCTATCACTTTATTACTCGTGGTAGTCTACACTATTATAATATTCTCAATATAATTTAAAAACTGTACAGTATATGAAATATATTCCCCTAGACTCCAACAAATGTTTCATTGACCTTTTTTGAACATAATTAAGTAGAAAGAATACTAATGATATGTGGAACCTTATTGATAAAGCCTTTACGATATTAAAAATGATTTTATATATTTCCATAGTCTTTTGTAATGCAAGGTACATTATTGTTGGTGTTTTTGTTTTATTTGTTTAGGTGATGTATGTTTCTCAAAGTGTGAAGGTTGGTTGGAACAGTTACTAAATAACTATATTTGGGTTTAGGATATTTTCGTCAAAATTTTGTTTAAAATATACTGCTTGAAAATGCCATCATTTCATTTGTTTCCGAATTGTTTTGTAGTTAGTTTCCAGGCAACCAGTACTAGTCATGGTGATAATTATTAGGCCTCGATTTTTTTAATTTTTTTTTTTTTTTTTGCTTTATTAAACGTAAAAAGAATCCCTAAACGGCCATTATCATGTATGTATATTATAAATTATATTAAAACTATATTTTATTTTATTATATTCCATTTAATTGCACTAAGAAAGTTAAATCGTGGAAACAGTTGGGTACGAGTTCGTGATATTACATCATAATTGAAGCATAGTGTACGTGACAAGCTAGACAAAAACAAATAACTACAGTGTCCAATAATATCATTAAATATATCAAGACATAATTTAGGGGGGAAAAACATACGCAACAGACCTATGCATCTTGGACTATATTAAATAAATAAATGTGAAAACATTTGGCTACCAGTTCGCCAAAAGTCATGGGTACGTGATCTCCAATGGTGGGTACGAGTTCACCTAAATTCGGGTATGGATTCGCCAAAGTAGGTACGAGTTGGCATGGGTACGAGTTTGCATCAGTGGTTGCGCCGGAAATTTGCCGACAAGGGGTCCAACGTGTCCGACGAAGAGGTCCGAACCAAGGCGTCGACGAAGCCTCGGTCGACGGCCTGGAATAAAAAAAAAATCCCTATAAAAGGCCTGTTTATACTTGCAACGATAACGATAACGATAAAAAGATAAAAGCAATTGTTCATATAGAAAATAAAAGAAATAACCGAAGTTTTTACCCTAGAACGATTCGATAATGACTTATCGTGTATACGATAACAAAATATTTTGACAAATCAATTCAAATAACGTCATAATTATGGAAAAAACTATCGTTTTGACTACTACGACATATTATTATTGTTTTACCGTTTTTCCATGATTATGACGTCATTTGAATTGATTCGTTAAATTATTTTATACACGATCAAGTCGTTATCGAATCGTCCTATTGTAATAATTTTCCTTATTTCTTTTATTTTCTGTATGAACAATTGTTTTTTTAGCTTTTTATCGTTATCGTTATCGTTGCAAGTATAAGCATGCCTTTAGGGTTTAATGGGGAGAGTTCTTATAGCTTAATTTGGTCCTAAATGTTCTTTTAGACCACAATATTTTCGATTTGGTCCGACGACCTAGTCGTTCGTCAGGCGACGGGGGGTAACTCGTACCCATGTCAACTCGCACCCACAACTTGTACCCACATTTATACTATATATTGCAAGATTAAGAATAATAATAAATCTACCTGGATGTCTTTAAGGCTATCCCGCTTCTAGTTGCCTAGACCTATGTACACTTATGTTTTCAAAAATATTCTAAACAGTAATACAAGAAACAACACGCCTGCAGCCAAGTATTATATTTAGGCTAACCTAGGCCACAATTACTAGACATTTTGTTTGTGGGTGCCAGATAAGAAACCTACAATTGTCCATAAGTGTCATAACAACGCATATTACAACTTTTGTAAACAATGTGCCAACCCTGAACCGAGTTCCCAAAATTATGTAGTTTCTACGCATGCGCTATAATTTTGCGTCGTAAACGCGACCGAGTTTTTGAAAATAATTCTTTAAACTATGACGAGTATTGCCTCCACACATAAACTCAATTTTGAGTCTGAATAATTGTAGTGAAATTATTATAATTTTCTTTACTATGGCAGACAAATCCCAAATATTATTTCTATAAAACCACAATTTACCAAACTAAATAAAAATTATAAAACTTCGCACTAGTTTCATGAGAAAATCGAAAAAATGACAGCACTGTTCTGAATTTTACGATTTAGTGTGGTTTAAAATTAAACATTATTCAGGGCCTACTTTTATTATAATTAGTTTCAGGCATGGCGGCTCAGGGTTGGCACGGCGGGTTTATGAAAGGGCAAAATTCAACGGAAACACGTTCCAATATGTCAGGCACACTTTTGAAATTCACGTTAACACATTTTTAGACACCATAGCAACTTTCAACTTCGAAAAATCTCAGGTCAAACTTGTAAAATTAACAGAGTGTCCGATGGAATGGGAATTTAACGCTGATTTTATGAGCTGCTATTACTTGGCTCAAGACACACATACTGACTATCTATCAGCAAACAGTACTTGCCAAACACTTGGCGGACATATTGCGACCATTTCCAGTGTGAAGGAAACATCTTGGATACAAACGAAGTTGAATGCAGACTTACTAATGTGGCAACCAGCTTGGACCCATTATGATGATAGGTTGACGGAAAGGTATAAAAGTAAGTTATATCCTTATTATTATCAATATTATTATTATTATAACATCCATTTATAGAGTAAAAATGAAGTTTTTAGTCCCATTGGTTAAAAATTTTAAAATACTGTATTTTTAATATCTAGGAAGTCATATCTGATTTTCTATTGTGTTAGTGTTGACGTTTAAATCTAGAAATATTCCTAATGACATCTGTGAGGTAAAAGGTCAACATTTGATTAATAAAAAATGAAGCTTTTAGTTCATTATTATAAAAGTCTAGTGTACTGTTGTTAATATACAAGGATTCGTGTTTGATGTCCTATTAATTTAGGTTTGACCTTCAAATCCAAGAATGCTACTGACTTTTAAAAACTATACAAAGTGCAAGAGGTTACAAACGTTGGCTATCAATGGTCAAACAATCTCTTTTTTTACAATGTGTCACTTTGACTTTGCGTGTTCTTAAACTCCGGAATTTCACACACTCACTTAGCAGCTCCCTTCAATTTGAATATCTAAACTAGGTCGAAACTCGAATAAAGGTTGTATTGAATCCAACAACAGATGTAAATTCCTGGACGTACTAAACCTTCACACCCATTGGCTAAAGCGGCCATGTAGGCCAATACACTTAAAAATACTTAAAATGGCGGAAGGCGGCCATTTTGGATTCAGGGCTCTTACAGGTTAGTCCCACACTTCCACGAGGGACACCCCTGCATTTTTTCAACCCTCAAGGAAGATAAATCCACTGAGAAACTAAGTTATCCTCTCCACGTTCACCGAATTGCCAGAAATGAGCCAAGACATCTTAGATCATGATTATCTTATGCTTGTCTATGAGTCCGAGTTATTGTGGTTTATAGAGTGCAAAAGATGAACATAGCTGTCCCTAAGTCTTATTTTTAGCTTTTTATAAAGTACAAGATTTACACTTACAGCAAAGATGACATTACTAGACAGTATAATATATTTAACCTGTACTTTTCTTAAACTTTTTCTTCATGCATTTTCAGTTTTATTGTTAAGCGCACTGAGGCTTTAGCATAATGCGCTATATAAGCAAAAATTATTTATTATTATTATTATTATTATTATTATTATTATTATTATTATTATTATTATAATAGCTCATCTGTGTTGGTATTTGAATGTACGAAAAGGTTAAACTTTTGATCACAACTCAAACAAATTTCCTTACCGTGAAATTTTCGACCGTATGCCATGGTCTTCCTCAGCACAATGACTGGAATGTGACTTGAAGGCTACACCGATTTTGGGCACGTGATCTTACGAACACGTGACTCCAAAATCGGATCGTAGATCTTTGGCAGTTTGTGTCGGAAATTATACCCCACCACTGAAATGCCTCCTAAATTTTATGGTCTGCCCAAGATTCATAAAGTAAACATCCCATTAAGACCGATCGTCAGTAGTATTGACTCGATCACTTACAGTTCAGCAAAGTTTTTGGCTGAAATTCTCTCACCTTTAGTTGGAAATTCAATTCATCATGTGGTCAATTCTTTAGAATTCTCAAAACTAATAAAAAACAAGAGAGTTGAAGAGGATGAAGAGTTAAGATCGTATGAAGTTACAGCACTCTTTACGTCAGTTCCAGTGGATAAATCGTTGGAAATCATTCACACCCGACTCCAAAACGATCCTACTCTTAGTAATAGGACCACCGTTACACCACAACAGATTATTAAGCTCTTGGAGGTATGCCTGAGGTGCACATACACGTTTTACCAGCAAATCCGTGGAGCGGCTATGGGCTCACCGGTATCCCCCGTCGTATGCAATCTTTACATGGAAGATATGGAACAACTGACTGCCCTTCATCCCCCAATTTGGTGGTACAGATATGTTGATGACACACACACAAAACTGAAGAAAGCTCACGCTCAAGAATTTACTGATCATCTGAATTCATTGGACCCGGATATTAAATTCACAACAGAGGGCGAGGTCAACCGTTCGCTGGCTTTTCTTGACACGCTTACAGTAATACAGAATGATGGTAGCATTAATATCAAAATCTACAGGAATCCGACACACACTGACCAATACCTTAATATTTACTCTAACCACCCTCTTCAACATAAATTAGGGGTCATCAATACACTTTACCATAGAGCCAACTCACTCGTCACGAAGGAGGAAGGCAAAATTCATGAATGCTTACACATCGATCAAGCTCTGAATAGATTTGGTTATCCAAACTGGCCTATCAATCGATCAACTAGGAGACATAAGGACAAGAATGACTGCCAAAGGCATAAGACAACTAATAAAGGATTGGCCGTTATCCCATATATATAAAGGGAGCCTTCGAAACATTTGGCATCACAACGTGCTTTAAACCCACATGCACCTTATAACAGTTGTTAGTATCACCAAAGGACAAGAGCCAAAAGAAAGACATCACAGGCGCCATCTACCACATCCCATGCCAAGGCAAAACTACTTCCGGCAAATGTAAGGATTCTTACATTGGGGAATCAGAAAGAACTCTGAAAACACGTTTCTTGGAACATTGTAGACCGAGTTCAACTTCATCGGAAATCTTTCAACATATACACATTGAATCACCTGGACATCATGTGGACCTGGCACAGGTCAACTTTCTTGACAGGGAACCAAGACACTTTGAAAGAGGTGTCAAAGAGGCAATTCATATCCGTGTGAACAAACCAACGCTAAACCGAGACGTGGGCCGACACAAACTGCCAAAGATCTACGATCCGTCACGTGTTCGTAAGATCACGTGCCCAAAATCGGTGTAGCCTTCAATTCACATTCCAGTCATTGTGTACATTATTATTATTATTATTATTATTATTATTATTATTATTATTATTATTATTATTATTATTATTATTATTATTATTATTATTATTATTAATATTATTATTATTATTATTATTATTATTATTACTATTATTATTATTATTATTATTATTGTTATTATTATTATTATTATTATTTGTAAACTTTCTTAACAGTCCTTAGATACTATCTGTACATTAAGACATGCTTGATGAAGGGCCCGGGTTATGATTGAATAAGTTCACATTTTACTTTAGTATGTTGAACGAGGCAGTAGTTTTAGAATTTAGAAGAGTGACTGTTATAAGGTTAGTAAGAAACTCTTCTTTTAAAAATTGTCATTTCATTGACACAATTGAAAATTATCGGCCATACATTTGACACTTTGGTAAATCCGCCGTGCCAAATCCGAACCACCGTTTAGAGAGTTCTACAAAATATGCGAATATTATTGTCGTGATATTTTACAACAGGAAACACAAAGTTTAAAAGAAAAACAAAAAACTTCAAAAGATTACGACTACGCACGACCTCAGGGCCTAGCTAGACAGTGTAATACGGTATTTGATTTTTTGACTGCTAGAGTCCCGCCCAGTGGTAATAAAATTAAAAACGTAGGCTAGCATAGCAATTTTTGTGGTCATAACATAGGCCCTGTTACACTTCAAGTAAGATGCTTAGGCTGGCCCTATGTACTGTTATAACATTGCACTAAATCGTAAAATGGAACAGCGCTGCCATTTTCCATATTCTCATGGCAAATACTCAGGACTTTTGATTTAGTTTACATTTGTGCTAAATTGTGTTTTAAGATTTTAAAAATGTATTATTTGGGATTTGCCTTGTCATAGTAAAAGAAAATAAATGTACTACACTCATTGAGATTCAAAATTTAGTGTGTGATCTGTACACTTGCTGCCTATGGAGGAAATACAGAAATCAATTGAGTTTGTTTTCACAAGTTCATTCGCTTACGACGCAAATTGTTAGTGCACGCGTAGAAACTGATGAATTTGGGTACGGTGGCTCAGGGTTGGCATTGTGTGTTTACGAAAGGGCCAAATGCATCGCCGACACTACTTTAGGCCTATGTAATATTTCGAATTATGAGATTTTGAAATCGATTGAATTATCGCCTTCAATCCGTACATTGTGAAAGACCGATAATATTGAGGGTTCCCTCACGTCTCCTAGTCCAGTTACGGTTCTCCTGACCCAATTACGGTTCCCCTTCCCCTTTGTCCCCACACGTAGTGTTGCGTCATCGTTACACCCCACCTTTTCTACAAATTCCTGTGCCAAAAAGTGTTCATGTATCTACGAAATATCTTATAAATATCCTGAAGACCTTCAGATCCTTCAAGTATTTTAACAATATAACGTTTTTTAGGATATAGAACACCAGGATTAATCTGAACGTTATAATTCAAACACCACAGAAGAAGCTTTTACCATTTGGACTAATATCTTCAACGGTATTTGTGATAAGAACGCACGTATGTAACCAGAAGATTTGAATACAACTTACCTATATAGTTATTGGAGACATGATGTTTTTTTTTTTTTCGTTTTCATCAGAGAGACAAATTAAAGAAAAAAGCTAACAAAAAAAAAGAAAGAAAAAAACTAAGGACGCTAAGGACTTTGCGAACTATCGTAAATTATACAAACAACTATTTGTAGAAATGCTAAAACTGATTACTATAAGTCCCATGTTACTAACAACAAAGGTAAATACTAAACAGATCCGGAAAGGTCTTAATGATCTTGTTCTTACTAAATATTCTAATATTTTATCACCTTCCTTCTCTATTAATGTAACTGACATTTCGGATCCTAAAACTATTGCTAACTTCTTTAACACGTGCTTTGTTAATGCAGGCTAACTTATCTTTGCACTCTTACGTTGATCCATTGTCATATCTTACTCCTTGCGCCCATAATTTTTCTTTTGAAAATATTAGTAATGATTTGGTTTTCCAAGAGCTTATTACTTTAAATCCCCATAAGTCTTCTGGTTTAGATAACACTAATAGCAGACTCCTGAAACTTGCTGCTCCCCTAATATCACCCCACCTTACCTTTATCTTCAATCTATCCCTCAATTCTGGCATCTTTCCATTCATCTGGAAGCACTCTAAGGTCACACATGTCTATAAATCGGGGAAAAAAATAAAAGCTTATTAATAATTACCGTCCTATCTCTATTCTCCCTACATCTTATAAAATCATTGAAAAAACTGTATCTTTACAGCTCTACACTCACCTCAATTATAATAAGCTCATCTGCTTCTCTCATTTTGGCCTTCGACCTAAACATTCTACATGTATACACTAACCACACTTACTAACTTTTATGACAACTTGCTTTTAACAAATAAACAAAGAAAATTGACTGGCTCGATCTTTATAGATCTTAGGAAAGCTTTTGACACCGTTAATCATGCAATTCCGCTGTCTTAACTTTCCTTTTACGGTTTCTCAGCCTTAACCACTTCTTGGTTCAAATCTTACTTAACCTCTCGCACTCAACAAGTCCTTTATGTTCACGTTTTATCTGACACCTACACCGTACTAGCTGGAGTTCCTCAAGGTTCTACTTTAGGACCACTATTGTTTTCTTTATATATTAATGATCTTCCATCTTTTATTACTAACATTGATTTTATTATATTTTATTATACACACTGAAATGTATGCTGATGATACCATCATCTATTACAGTAACACCACATTACCACTACTCGAGCAAAAACTTAACCTACCCCTTAACCGCCTTTCTCTATGGCTTAAACTAAATCAATGCTAATTGGTCTTGTAGAAAAGCTCAAAACAATTTCTAACACCCTTAAACTTACCTTCGATAACCATCCTATTGTCTTTGTTACCTCTCATAAACATCTTGGAGTTACCATTGACAACACCCTAACATGGAATTCACACACTTCTACTCTTTGTAAAAAAACTTAACTATATTGTATTTCTTCTTGCACGCACCTCTAACATTGTTAACCAATCTACTCTCATTGTTCTTTATAATGCTTTATTTCTCACCCGCTTTGATTATTGCTGCTCTGTCTGGGGCTCACACTATACAGAGTTTTACGTATAGTCCTTAAACTTCTATTTATCATCCACCTTCCTGCAGACCATTTTTAAACTTGCCCGTACCCTTCCTTTACATAAAAGACTTGACTACAAATTAGGTTGCCTTCCCAACAACTCAGCTAACTCTCGCTCCCCACAAACTATGCCACCGCTTGACCAAAATCAAAGCTCATAACAGAATGACCACACACCAAATAACTAATGGAAATCTTCTTGTTCCCAAACCTACACTTGAAATCTTTAAACTATCCTTCAGTTACAAAGCCCCACATCTCTATAACGCGCTTCCTTTATCTATTCACAATTCACCTTATATTTTTCTTTCAAAATCCGACCCTTGGAGTTCTTGAAAGGCTAATATTTTGCTTAGTCTTCGTTTTTTTGTTTTTGCCTGTTACATTTATACTGTTACTTTTGCTTTTTTCACAATATTTATTATTTTGTTACTTCTTAGATTAAACTTGTTTTTATTATCTTTTATGTCATTATCTCCTTTTCATTGTTTTTAATTATTAATACCTGATTATATTTAATTTTTTTACTTAATTCTTATGACTGCTGCAATAATCTGCATATTGTATTTTTAGTTATTGTAATTTTAAGTTGTAATGTCTGTGGTATTATAATTCTAATTTAAATTGAAAGTTGAGATGTTTTCCGTAATTTGCTTTGTTACATGTTGAGGTTCCCTAATGATTAGCCTCTGCTGGATGGATCACCCTCATTAAATATGGTTAAAAATAAAAAATAAAATGTTTGTATAATGTTCAATCATCTTTGATCCAGTGAACCTTTAACTTGGTCTAGATAGTTACAGCATCTGTAAACCACGTATACGACTTGAGTTTAAATCATTGTTGGAAAAAAATGGTTATCCCTTTTGCAGAATTCTTCATTTGTAAACAGTCAATTAAAAACATGATGCGAATTTAAATACATCTACTGAAATTACTAATAAAAAAACATAATATCCTTACATGGTAAAAATATCAAGAATAATAATTATTAACCTGTAGCTGAACAAGTAAGAAAGCAATAAACAACGCATTGTATAGTACAGAAAATCTTATAACTTACCGAACGTTGCAGTTCGGCATGTCATAATAATAATAATAATAATAATAATAATAATAATAATAATAATAATAATAATAATAATAATAATAATAATAATAACGTTCACACAAGGTTGCAGGAACGTTTAAAAGTTATGTAGGTATGAAATTAAGTTCTAACTGCGTATTTTTATGATTCTACAAACTAAAGTTGTTAACACAAAACTGTAACATTAATATTGTTCGTTCCTTGGCACAGGGACAAAGGACATTTATTTGGGTTTTTTTACACAATGGCCTCTGGCCCATATAAATATATGTTGACATGAATTTAAAGAGCGATATGATCGTTTCTAAGTTTAAATGATAACTATAAAAATTTAGATAAATCATTGATAATATTGGGAGCACTGGTGGATATTAAACGACTGAATTTGAATTTCGACTTGTACTAAATTATGTAGGTATGAAAGTGTTTCTAATATATGAATAAAATGGGCAAATCAAGGTAAAATGGCATTCATCTTCATCTAAATTTTAGGAGTAAAATTTTCATTCTTTAATTATTTCGATCTCATTTGATCCATCTACCAGTTTCAATTTCAAGTTCGAAGATACCTAGACGAAGTTTAGTCAGAATCCGTCTATATTTGAAGTTTTCAAGATCTAATAAATAGGTATCAACATTATAGTTGTTTTTAAATGTAATATAGGCCTAGTATTAAAGCTTTGGATGTGAAGCAATTTTTTCTTGGAGTCGATGACGTTCAATGTCGGTTAAACGTAAAGTAAATTCGGAAATAAATTCGTCATGATTAGTAGCATTCTGTGCGTACCAAATCCCCAAATCCAGTAGAACATAAAATGTGTTTGATATAATAAGCCCAACATTTACCATTTTAATTTGTTTTTCTAAGCTGAAAATGATAACATTTAGAAATAAAGCTACAATTGTCTGCATTCTAATTAAAATCTAATTTTTGTATAATGTTATAAAGATTTATAAATATAATACGGAATTGCTAGTTTAACTGAATTTAAACATTCCTAAGCATAAAAAAACGCAAATTAAGACTGAAATTTAATGTTTTGTGTTCCACACAAAAAAATAAATGCGGATGAATTTTTCATGTTTGATTTTGCGACAGGTCTGCGAAGAAATATAGTAGGCGCCGAAAACATTAGCCTATCCAACACTGCTAGGCTAGGCCTAGCCTTACCTCGATTTAGGTTATGTTATCACATAAAAAATTGGCCGACATGATATTGTCCGTTGCTGGTATTGATACTTGTGAAATATAATATTTCATAGGAATTATATCGAATTTGTTAAAAAACTAATTCTGACTGAGATTTTAACACTTAAACAAACATACTCAGGCCTTCTCGAACAACCGAATTGTGCTAGATGCGAAGTACAAAAACTAATCCCATTAGAGAGGGCGCACTTTTTGACTGTATAAAGTATACATAAATGCGAGAGTATTCCAGCGGATGCGATCTACAACCTCTAAATTTGCCTAGTAACGACGAATCCGTCGAGAAAATGGTAATATTCTATGAGATATAGTCTGTATTTCTCTTTTTTTTTATTCTTTTGCGTAAAAAGCAAATTTGAGTAGTTAAATTATAGTTTATACACAACAATAACCTCAGTATACTTTAGGAACAGGAATTGATGTTAGGTACTAAATCTTAATAAATAAACTAATGATCGATGGGCAGGATCACCGCAATACTTTATCGCTACAGGAATGTACTGTACTAAGAAATCCTATAGGCGACCCGAAAGTCATTGCCCTATGCAGTGGTCAAACAAGAACCTGTTTAATTCAAGTACGGTACCGGGCTAATAAATTAAGTACAGGAGTCAACGTTTTTGCTAATGCTAAGTGTACCCAATCATTATAGAGAATACGAGATCTAATTACAAGAGTATACCTCAGTCTAGGTTAACGTATAATTTCGTCACCATTGATGTTTTAGCACTTGCTAGCATTGGACATATTTTTACTTTGCCACCCAACCATCCCCAACATCTTCCCATTCCAATACCGGGGTTCTCATGTAATATCGGCTGGTATAATTCTTATCAAAATTAGTTGCCCCCAATTGAATCTAACGGGGTTACAATGGTTCATAGTAAATGAAAATATCGCCCTAGGCCTCTACTCGGGTCCATCGGGAATTCCCATGATTCGCCAGCAAGACAAATAGTATTGCATGAGTGACCTCCAAGAAGCCAAACAGTAGTTAAGTCATGGAGGTATAAATATATTTTTATACCTCCATGGTTAAGAAAGGTATTTCTGTTTTAATTGTATATACTGTAGCTGAGCAATATATAAAGGAACGTTATAAGAATTCGTTATAATAAATTACGACGATCTCGAAATATATATTGTGTTGTGTATAAACTAACATTTATGCCAATATTTTTCCATGATTTTTAATAATTAAAGTAATGCATGCATCTTTTCTTTAAAAAAAATATGTTTTAGTGAAATTTTGACGGGAATGGGGCTTTAAGTAAAGGTAAAAATTACCGCAAAGAACTTTTTAAACAATAAACTGAAAGAGGGACTCTCCCACATTCTGCATTGACTGCACCCCTTAGCGCGGAATTGCCAATGCTCAATATCTACAGAATTTAGTTTAAACTTTTTTCGATAGTCGGTATTTCATTAATATAACATTCTTATAACGTAATATTGTTAGCTGGGTATAATTACTATAGACTGTCCGAATCAATACAGCTGTATATACGTGATTATGATTAATGAATGGGGATGACCAATAGAACGTCTTTTTTGGTATATCTATAATAAATCCTTCTTCATACAGAAATGCAGTTAAGAATAATATATTGTTTTTTGTTTTTTTATAGATTAACTGTGTACGTTAATACAGTAATTATTATATATTGATTTCTGTAACAAATTCAAATTAATGGCAATACTGTTTCTAAATAAATAGCTGTATAAATAAGTTAATGCATTTTTGTTTTGATATTAGACTTGTCTATCGTAAAACCTAACGGTCACAGTAACGATGAAGATTGCACTGAAATATATCCAACAGGCTCGTTGAATAATGTGAATTGTAGTAATATTGCCCTAACTATATGTGAAAAAGGTAAATACGTCAAACACATATTTTGCTGAAATTCGTAAATACTTACAAGTAAAGTTTCAAATTTCGGTCTTAATTGCTACTATCGAGGGAAAATCTCTGCTTAGTCACATAGACCTACTAATATCTGTCTCTTATACACATCTAGATGTGTATAAGAGACAGTTTGTAAACAGTCAATTAATCTAGATGTGTATAAGAGACAGCGTATAGGCCTAGGGTCTGTAGTTACGACCTGGATGGTGTAACATTTTCTTTTACATTTCTTTAATAGAAAACTGGTCAATATTCGTGTGCCTGAATCATCTCAGCGAATGTCCGAAGATGGATTAAAAGTTCTGCATATCATAATGGATTTCCCACTACTCCTAACAGCGTATGTTAATCCAAAGAGTTAAACTATTAGACAGTATTCTTTGACAACTACAAGAAAAATCGACGACAGCGACGATAACAACCGTCATCTATAATTACAACAATCGTCGATTAATACTAGTGATCAAATTGTCACAAAAAAAAAACCCATCGACAACAATAGAAACTATCTTAGTCATTTGTGATAACAACACTTTCAATCGTCTGTAACAAACAAACGTTCACTAGTATGACATTTTTATAGCAATAACTGAGTAGTCGTCGAAAACAGCAGCAATAATATCGTAGATAAAAACGTAATCGTCTTCAGTGACAGTAAAATCACTCATTGATAACAACACAAAAGTCAACCAATACGAAGACAAGAGTTTACAACAACGACAAAGTGCTAGCAACGGGAATGGACGATAACAATTTGTTAACAACAACCGTTGAATGCATCAGCAGTAGGCCTAGCAATAGTAACAATAGCAATAGCATTTTATAATAATATTATATGCATAAATTATATTTCAGAAACTTTTCGAACAATGAAATTCAAGATATTCTACCAGGTACATTCCTGAATCAGACCTTGATGAAGGAGCTGTAAGTTACCTCTACAAATAACAACTACTCTATACTGATATCGAATTTATATAATTGAAATAATTCGTTTGCGGACAATAAATATATATATAAAAAAAACTTGTAATAATGAAAATAGCACAATTATAAATAAATTAAAATTGCCTTAATTTACTACTGATATGACAATGTATTTTAATAAATGTAAAGCTCAATGACCTAAATTACAGCATGCAATTAAAAAAAAATCAATGAGTGGAAACATCTAATTAGTGGAATTAGCGTGGGAGAAAGAGTAATTATCTATGAATACTATTATATAGATTAAATGTGAGTTCAGATTAATAAAATGACAATGACAATAGTAATGAATATAACAAAATAAAAAATAATAATCATAACTGGTATTACCTAACACTCAAAGCATTTCAAAGAAAGAGATACAGCTCCACCGTGGGGTATCCAAATCAAACCACCTCGTGTAATTTGCTTAAAAATGGGATTTGTTTGATAACCAATAACTGATCTAAATTAAGGTGTCTTTAAGGGTTTCATAAGTATTCAATTGTTGCAAATGACGTTTTGTAAATAAAAAATGTAACACAATGAAGAAAAATGTATTCCAAATTGTTAGAACGTCTAAATATACTTATAGAATGTCGCGTATAGTCAACATTATTACATTATCCTTTATTAACGTTGTAATGCATGTCATATGATATCTATGACATTAGCCTGCCGTTTTATGTACTTTTTACGATAATTACATACTTATAGACTGTCTGTACAAAGAAAAAAAAGTCCAAACTATCATATCATAATCAAAGTGACCACTTGTTTATACATTATGATGGTTTTTTTAGTATTTCCATTTATTTTCACCTTTTGTCATTATTATTCAGATATATGTATTCAAAAAAAATTCATACAAAAAAAAATTTAAAACAAATTAAAAAACAAAGGTTATTGGCAATAAAATGTCTTAACCACCGAGATATATTTTAACACTAGTGCATCCAAAAGAATCACAAGACGCAGTATAATTTGCATAATTGCTTATTCTCCTTATGTCTTGAAGGGATTTGTCTGGTAACGCAATAACACATCTAAATCAAGGTACCTTAAATGGTTTGACAAGTCTTCGATCGTTGTAAGTGATGTTATCAGTTCTGAATGACAGTTTCCTAACACTCAAAGAAAGTCGTGAAGCATTTAACATTGTTTACTATGTCGGCCATTATGTGGAAAGTGGAATTTCATCAATGACAACAATAATTGTCGTCAAACAATCGTTGATAAATTCAACAAATATTAAAAAGCATGCTGTTTTCTAAAACTATTGATTAATCTACAGAACTAAATTTTTGTTCGTCCTCATTCTGTTATGAGCTTCCCCGCTTGCAAAACTAGAGTTTAGTTAACAAATACCCTAGACATTCTCATTCCGAATATAGTTTTTGTTGGTGATCATATGGATAATATAATGAGTTACTTCAATCTAACAATAACATTACAAATATTAATAACCGTAGCGATTATGATGACAATGTCATCGGTTTGCCATAATTAAAAATATTTTCCCCTTTTTAATGAATGGATGAACGTTAATAGCAGTTGTTATAGATGTAATGTAATTTTAATTTAAGTACAAAGGCTAAGGTTTGTAAACAGGAAATACAGTATCAGTTAAATCATTATTTAGAACTCATACATTGTAAACATCTTTTAGAGGATTTAAGAAAATATTAGTAAAATGCTTGACCACCGAAGTCGTAATATCGCTGTTCATACGGAAAAATGCGCACACTTGGCTTGCCTTAAGTGCTCTGGTAAAAATTAGTGATATTTAGTGAATTATTTCTGTATTGATCGTCCTGAATGATTCCGACATGTTGGTGAATAATAGGTAGTTTTCTTATTTTTCATACTCGTATTATTTTTGGACTACGTACAAAGTTAGGCCTGGTGGTAGGCAATGCTATATGGCGGATGAGTTGAAAGCAAGGACCAAGTGCGTGTATGCAAATACAAATACCACAAGAGATACCTGCGTCGAAAACGGGGTAAAGCCGGTGATGTTGAGAAACGGCTTCATACTAGGAAATTCAGACCTTATTTACCAAGTATGATAATGAAAAACACTCGATGTGCAATAAAATGGACGAACTAAGAGCTAATGGAATGTACTTTCATGAATTTAGAACTGCCAGTATCATGTGTTACACAGTGACCTGGTTATTGGAGAATAAGAGTGATCAACATTTTGAGATTAATGGATTCCGGTTATTTCGAGGCGATAGGACTGCATCATCAGGGAAGAGTGGAGGGGACATTAAAGTATACCTTATTGAACTACTGTCATCCAAATAACATAAAAATAAGTTTATTTGCCTGCCTCATGTTTATATTTTGGTGTTGTATACGTCTATACTATTATTCCTAGGGGATTTTCGCATGTAATTATGGTAGCGGTGTAAACACCACCAGACAGGAGACATGCAAATGAAGCTAGAGCAGGATTGAGTAGTATTATTAGTGAGATAGAAATTGCGAATCCTGACGCTTTTATCGTCGTTAGCGGAGACTTCAACCACTGTACTTTGTATAGAAGCAATATTTACTTCTACCAACACATTAAGCGCAGCACAACGGGATGAAGCTACACTTTACCTTAGCTACTCAAACATAAAGGATGTCCTGTCACGACAGTTACCAAACCTCGGTTTATCAAACCATAACTTGTGCATCTGCAACCGAAGTACCGTCCAAAGGTTCTGCGTCAAAAACCAAATTCTTTACAGTAAAACAGTGGTCTAAAGAAGCAATTGAACAGCTTCAATTTGAGTTTGAAACGACGGACTGGAATATGTTTAAAGATAACTCTGATAATGTGGATGAATTGACAGAAACCGTTAATGCTAATATTATTTTTTTTTACTGATAATGTGATCCCAATTAAGAAAGTAAAAGTGTATGGCAATTTTAAGCTATGGATAAATAAGATTGTAATGGAGATAATAAAGAAGAAAATACAAGCATTTAAAAATAATGGTGTCACCCAAGCAAAAATTATCCAGAAAAGAGTTGATCAAGTATTCTACCTAATCAGCAGTGACGCATCTTAAGGCTAACATGAGAACACGTGCAGTCGCCGCGGATTCATTACACTTCCGTTAGCCGTGTAGGACGGACGTACTTCTTTCAGTAATTTTGAAATCATTTCGGAGATTTGTTTTAATTGGTACAAATGAATAAAATAAAAGACAAGACACTAAGGTGAATTCATTGCAAATTTAAGGTGAACATTTAAATGTACAATATATTTTTAAGTAATAATATTAAAAATGTTAAAAATACACCAGATTTGACGTATTACAAATATACAATTAAGTTAAAATATACAAGTGAGAGGGCACAGTACAATATGTTGTCCGGTATCTTTTATTCATTCACATATAAAATTTTTAAAAAGCAGCACTAACTGAATTACAATTTCAATGTACGGTACAAATTAGGCAAATAAATAAATAAATTAGTATATACAATTCAATAAATAAAGAATTAACTAAGTTAGATATATACAAATTGAATTAATAAAAATGCAAATTGATTAAGTTACTATACAAATAGATACAGAAAATTACAAATTAAAATATAATATAAGAAATGTGCATAAAAATACATGAACATACAATTAACAAAATAATTGTTCATTAAAAATAATAATTATGTAACGCAGTGGCACAGTATTGTATTAAAATAACTATTGAATAAGTCATATTAAAATACGGACGGTGCACGAAAAATATATATATATATACGTGAAATAAATACTACTAAAACGTTCTTCTGTTGGGGGAGGGCTTTGTTTTGACTTTCGGCAATTAACTCTCTAGTTGTAAGGTTGTAGGTAATAAGCATTTATTATGTGAAATAAAACAAAAATAAAGCGACAGTTTACTGCAAAAGCATGCCATAATCATAAATTGTCTTTTATTATAAAAGACAATGTAAGATGTCGAATATTTTGATAAAGATTTTTTCCTTTAATACGGACTGAGCATTACACCGAAAGAAAGATATAACTTACAAACAACCTTGATTTAATAGAGATTCTGTTCGTTAGCAGTGAAATTAAATAACCAAATAAAAATTAAACGTCTAAATATGTCACTTGTGACACATCCTTCCATTAACATGCTCACAAAAAAATGTCGGCGAACTGTCTATCGGCAAATTGGCTGTCAGCGAAACATACTATCGGCAAACTAGCATTCGGCGAAATGGTATTTTGGTCAATTGTCTGTCGGCCAAATGTCTGTCACTCAAATGTCTATCGGTGAAACGTCCGGCCACGGTACGCTAAACTCTATTTTTGTGTTTTAAAATAGTTTATGTTTTTTTTTTAAATATTAATAATCGTATTGTTTATTCTCATTTATTTTTTAAAGGAATCTGCGTAGTAACAAATTAAAAGATCTTAACAAAGGTGTCTTCAATGGTTTGAAAAGTCTTGAAGTGTTGTGACAATCCTATAATAATCTCTAATAATCTATTCTTGAACATTAATTAAGTTATGTTTTTACATATCAATCGATTACAAACCACTCCCAAAATTCACTTTTTATTGACGATACACGACATCAGTTATCGATAACTAATATAATATATTTGATAATTATTATGATTGATCACATGACAAGTGTAATTTACAGATTATGGAAATCATACCGATTATCAGTTTCATGCAAATCGATTTTATACCAAGAATGTATAACTTTGTTCTCAACTTTTTGAATCAACTATAGTCAAATAATGTCCAACGTTTTCTTGTCTACAACAACTAACATTTCTAATGCAACAGAGATCGTAAATCAGCTCCGTCACTGCAATCAAGTGATTCTTAAAGGACTCGGATCAGGATATTGCGAACCATTTACAAAGTTGGCAGCACACATTAACGAGCATGTAGCATCTATATTATAATTATGTTTATTTTAAACCCTACGAGCATAGTGTTGTGTTGTAACATTACGTCAGATAACGTTTGGGATTCGTAACCTACTTGCTTGAAAAACCATTACAACAAGTAGATCATAAAAGTCTCCATCTGTAGAAGTGAATATAATTCCATATTTCAGCTTATTTGAGGGGAAAATAATGACTTTACTATCGATAATTACATTAGGTTTTTAGCTGTTTTGACCAGGTGGCATTGTTCACACAGTCACCTAGATTCCTGGGTTTTTTTGTTTTTTTGTTTTTTTTTAATATAAGGCCATGTTAAAAAATAAATAAATAAGTTGTTAATCTTCCGTTCAATTCATAAGAAAAAAGAAAAAAAAAAAAGAAAAAAAAAAAACCACAAAAATATTATCTTTCCGCCACAATGCTTTGTAATGTCAAGGCCTTCAATCGTTGTAAGTGGCAATCCACAAGTTAAATATCAGCTTTTTGACAATGGATATGCATTGTCTGATATGTCATTGTTTATGTCAAAACGTCGATAACGAAAAGCAACCTGAGACAATATATCAAATCATAATATCAGTCTGAAAGAACAAAATGACCCAATGAAGAACTATACTTGAAACCTCATATATATTTTATTTAGGATTAAAGTACCTATAAGAAAATACAATATTTCTCTATCCTATGAGTCAACCGATATTACAAAATTTAATTAGGCTATACACATAGGCCTCTTACATTGTAGATTAAGAGTGGAGGCGTTTTCTTATCAAAAGCCTGGTGTTACGAATAAAACACAGCACCATGGAATTAGCAGGCGGAATGCTTTACTACAACGATACATTTCTAATGTAGTATTCTGCATGTTATATTGGCAATTACCGGAAAACAAATTACTATACACTCATTGATATATCGGTAATTTTTCTCTTGTGCTTGCTTTTAAGGGATTTGTATAATAACGAGATATATGGTGTAACAACAGGTGCCTTCAGTGATCTAACAAGACTTCGAAAGTTGTAAGTGTAAATGGACAAGTTATGAAATATCAGTTGTTGAGACTTTGATAGTCTATGAAAGTCCCAAACTATTTAATATTGTTTTATATGCTTGGTATTTCAAAATGTATGCATAGCCGTACATTCATAATATCATGACGTTGGGGGTATTGATTCCAAAAGCCCTAGAAAAATGTGCTGTTTTACATTCGGGAATTTTTTTTTAAATTTATTGCATAATTTCATATAATGCCTTCCGACTAAAAATGCAAATCAGAGCTTTCTCTATGATTAGACTTGGATATATAAAGTATCATATCAATTTTAAACCAACAATTGAAAAACATCGTGATCGATAACATACAATATCGATATCGATTGGATACAAAGAATGTATTACCTTTTGTTACGTTCGTTAAGTTGTGGCACAAAGTTTGATTTTAAAGTAGGGTAGATTCCAACGATGTTTTTTTTTTCAATCTGTCTTTATTCAGAACTCCGCATTTTCAAAATATAAGGTGCAGCCTCATCACACCCTCCCATTAAAGGCTCGATCTCATTGAGGAGAACACTCTCAATAATATAAAATATGATGTTTTTATCTGTAGAACTTTTCAAAGCAAACATCGTCAATGTTACTTTTTATATTCTTAACTGATTATATATTTTTAACGGATTAACAACTGTATTAAACTAAATCCTTGACAAAGCGTCAGCCACTACATTATCTTTTCCACTTATACGGCAGATATCTAAATTCCACTCCTGCGATGCCAAGCTCCATCTGAGTAACCGCATGTACTTGTTTTTCATCTCCTCAAGAAACGTTAACGTATTGTGGTCTGTCCATATCTTAATCTTGTGAGAAGCTGCTCCCAAGTACATCTCAATGTGCTGTAAGGCACCAATGCTAGGGTTTACTTTTCCACCGTTTAGTAACAGTTTATCAAATTTCTTTGAGAAGAAGCAGACTGGTGTTTCAATTTCACCATCATCCATCTGCATAAGTACTGCACCAGATCCGATGTCACTAGCATATATCATAAGAGAAAATGGTTTAAAGAAATATTGGGCTATCAACACCAGCTCACCAGTCAACATCATCGTCACATGACTGAACGCATCCTACACTCTTTTGACCACTGATATGTCACATTCTTCGCAGAAGACTTTCAGGGGTGCCACTAACGAAGAGAAATTCTTACAAAATCTTCTATAGTAATCTGTCATTTCCAAGAATCTCATTAACTTCTTATCCGTTGGGGCTGGGAAGTTCTGTTTTAGCATGTACTGCTTTCAATTTACCACACCAACGACGTGTCCCAAAAACACTACTTATGCACATGCAAGCTCACTTTTTGCAAGATTAACTGTCAAATTAGCTGTTTTTAAACGCTTAAAAACTCTCTGATTCTCTCAACATGCACATCCCATGTATCACTGTAAATCATCAATGTTTGTAGTATCTTCTCTTCAAAAGAATTCTTATTCCTGTATTTAAAAACAAATTTCAATTCAAAAAATCATAATTCAATGTTTCTTATATAAAGATCATATGTATGCAAATTTATTTTATCTTTAATCATTGAGATTAAACCTGTCGATTGAAATCCCGATCGGCAGTGGAGGTCTCGATTTGTGAGAGGAGCGTGCGCACATACACTTGGAAGCACCGCTTCCATTCCAGTGTTAATTGGCTAATACATAGTCCACTTCACTGATTCTCTCAACAATCTCATAAGGTTACTATGTTCTTTAGGAACTAGCAAACTTTCTTGTAATGCTTTCATAGGACCACGGACCAGTGACCATAAATCAACTCAAACGGGCTGAAACTTAACGATTCCTGTACACTTTCTCTCACCGCGAAAAGAAGCAATAGTACGCCCTCGTCCCACTCACGCTCACTTTTGAAACAGTACGTTCGCAACATATTTTTAAGGCTTTGGTAAAATCTTTCCACCGCGCCCTCCGACTGAGGATGATACGCGCTAGAATATACATGTTTCACACACACACACACACACACACACACACACACACACACACACACACACATACAGATACACATATATATAGCTATATATGTATATATGTGTATGTATGAAAATA
>NW_022686663.1:38821-46252 GCF_011630105.1 Anneissia japonica
TATATATAAACATTAAAAAATATTGTATTAGTGAGTTCAACTGTTATTCCTGTATGGATTAAAGCGATGTTCCTAATGTATGGCATGCAATGAATGTACTGTACTGTAGTAAATTGTATGAAAGTCGTGTTTATGCAATATCATAAACTTAGTTTTACTGTATATCAAAAACATTAACAAATATTTTATTTGTTCAACTTTTTTTTTCATAAGGTATGGATCAAAGCAATGTACAGTAGTTGACTGTGAAAAAACTGCTTTTATGCAGTAATATTTTTCATAAAAACCTCAGTGCTAATGTATATCCAAAGACATAACAAATATTTTATTAGTTCAACCTTGTATTTATAAAGAATGGTAATTAATGCACTGAGTAGTAGATTGCGTGAAAGTTGTTTTAATGCAGTATCATATCTTGGTGCTACTGTATATCAAAAAACATCAACATATATTTTATTATTTCAACCTATTATTTTGGGCAAGCAATGTTTCTATGCAATAAATATATTATTAGTGAGTTCAACCTTTAATGCATAATCTATGGCATATGCAATGTTCAGTAGTAGATTTTGTGATTTCAAAAAAAAAAAAATTAATGAATAATATAACTATGAAAGCTGTTGTTTTACTGTATATCAAGACCCTTAACAAACACATCATTACTCATTGCATATTGTAGATTATTATATGTGAAAATTTATTTTATGCAACATAATAACTTGGTGTTACTGTATATCAAAAACATAAACAAAAGTACTTCATTAATACACCTGTTTTAGATTGTGTGAAAATTGTTGTTTTCTAGTAAAAATATCAGAATTTTGTGACAACCTTTGTCCTACAATATACTAAGATACCATAACAAATATTTTTTCACAGAGTTTTAAAATTATATTCATAAATCATAATATAGAGATGCAATGTACAGTATTGTATTATGCATGAAAATTATTCTCTTGCAATGATACCATACCCGGTTCATGAAAACATTTGTGTTATATGAGATACCATAACAAATCAATCAGTTTAAAAACTTTGTTTAGTAATATAAGACTTGTGTTTTTATGAAATGAAAATCATTCTCGTCGTTTTAGTTATTTTTTATGTTCTGTGTTACCTACTTCAGTTGTAATAATTTAAGCATGTCATTTTGTTGGATAGACCAGTGTCCACCTTCCAAATAAGAATCCCTACTTCCACAGTCCCCAGATGTTGCCAGTTTAAGATTTGTAAAGGAACTTAAAACATAAACGTAACTACAGTCTTTTACTTTCTCATAATATATGCAATATGAACATTACTGTAGATTATATTAAGCATAAAAAATTGAGGAACAATTAAAAAATATTCAAAAGCACACAAACTGAACATACTAGAGACCAGCAAGTTTAGTATATTTAGAATTTGAATTTTAAGGTGATTAAACATGGTTTTAGTTACATAAGGAAGAAATACATTTAGTATATTAATTCAAGTCCCATACTATTGAATATTATTTATATGCTTGTGTCATTGTTTGCTGTGTTATTAGGTGATTATTATTATCTTAGCTTAATTATGAGATAATAAAAAACACTCTTTTCTCAGAAACTTTACAATCGTAACCCAGGTTGATGATCATAAATTAATCTTTAATTACAAACTGAAATTATTATAATGATAGCAAAAACCACCATGAAACGGATTATATTGTTTCCCCTCCCCCAACATTCAGATGGTAATACATTTCTAACGTCGTCTTTATTTTTAAAGATTTTATACTTGTCAATATTAGGAATAACAAATCACTATGCATTTTCCCATATATTTAATTGCGAATCCCTTTTAACAATACAATCATATGCAAGTAATGCCCTCTATTATAGACCAAGTTCGTTATGATGGATAAGAGTGGAGTTTATATTTTATAGCTTGAGAGCAAATCCATGTGTGAACAAGATTCAAAGTGTTAATAAAATAATTGTAGGCTAGCCGGCTAGACACTATTCTTTTGTTAATTGTTTGTATTTTTTAAATAATAATAATCGTATTGTTTATTCTAATATATTTTTTAAGGAATTTATACGGTAACAAATTAAGTGATCTGAATGAAGATGCCTTCAATGGTTTGAAAAGTCTTGAAGAGTTGTAAGTGGCAATTCTCTAATAATCTTTAATAATCTGTTCTCAATAAATAACACATAAAACCAATAATTGAATATATATATTGTTATTGATCACATGACAAGTTTAATCTACAGATTATGAAAATCATACCGATAATAAATGTCATGACAATCGATTTTATACCAAGAATGCATTACTTTACAAATAATTAATTTAACACCATTTATTATTTTCACACATTACTTATTTTATATAAAATATTGATCGAAATTAATTTATATACATCGGTAAATACATGTATGTATTACATAACATATGTAAAGAATATCATTTTATGTCGGATTATGCATGTTTTATGGATCAGAAAATCAGTAATTCACGGTGTATTGAAACTCACACTCAATACGTAATTATTCGTAAACGTTGTTTAACTATAGTCAAAATATGACGTCCTGGGACGTTTTCTTGTCAAAAACAACCAACTTTTCTAATGCAACAGCGATCGAAAAGCAGTTCCGTAATTGCGATTAGGTGATTCTTAAGGAACTCGACTAGGATTTTGCGAACCATTTGCTAAGTTTTCAGCACACAGTAAACGTAATTACATTTATAAATCTTAATAAAATATATAAAAATCAATTATGTTAGTAAATTACGATGGTGATCAAGAATGACAATGTTAATGGTACGATAATAGAGAACGATTATGAATGATGATGATGATAAAGTAGACTCGATTATGGTCACACATCACTTACCGTCTTGCTCCATCTTGGCAAATTCCCTCGGAAACGTGCAACCAATTCATTCAGTCGATTATTTGTCTGTCGTCTGTCCGTTCATTCATTTGTAGGTTCGTTTATTCATTGAGTAGTAGTTTGATTTAGTCCCCGGCTACATTGTATGTTTTAGTTGAAACTATATATTTAATTGATAATTAAGACGTGTTTCTGACTAACCAAATGTGAATTTGTTTTTACATAATAATCTTTTACAAACGACGACTTCCCAATTGTTCACGTATTATCGACAATACACCACATGAATTACCGATTACAAACTAATACTGCATATCGATGAAAAAATAGCTATTAATTAAGCTTTATAGTAGATATCGTGATCGGTCACATGAGGAGTATTAATTACAGATTATGGAAATCATACCGATCATACAGATTATCGGTTTCATGACCACCTATCATCTTGTTTTATTCACGGCAAATTCCACTAGGCAACATGCAATCAAGTGATTTACGGTACTCATCAATCCATTGATCCAAGTGATAAAAACATGATGGCTGTTAACATTTTAAAGGGGATGCCTGAATCATGCGGTTAAGAATGACAATGATAATAATGATGTCATTGAAGATCAAAGTCAATCAGGGCTGGCGCCAGAAAGAAAAAGCACAATTCGTTGGGAAGAAAAAAAAATTATATGTAATTTCTACATATTAGTAGACTACTAACTCGATTAAATAAGCTTTTGAAACCTCTAAATTGTCAAAATGTTCGGGGGCTTCACCCCTAGGACCACTTTCGAAACCTTTTAATCGAAGCTCGACACCCCCACTTTGCTTTCGTCGAGGAATCTGACCCCGCGTCGGGACATCGGCCACCTCGTCGGGGACCTGTCTCTTATACACATCTAGATGTGTATAAGAGACAGAATACCATCCTTATAATTATTAGTCAACGTTGTTCAAATACAGTCAAAATATAACGTCCTGGGACGTTTTCTTGTCAACAACAACAACCAACATTTCTAATGCATCAGCGATCGCAAAGTAGCTTCGTAACTGCGATTAAGTGGTTTTTAAGGAACTCGGAATAGGATTTTGCGAACGATTTGTTAAGTTTTCAGCACACTTTAAACGTAAGTACATGTATAAATCTTAATAATATATATAAAAATCGATTTTGTTAGTAAATTACGATGGTGATAAAGAATGGCAATGTTGATGGTACGATTATAGAGAACGACTATGACTGGTGATGATGATGAAGTAGACTAGATTATGGTCACACATCACTTACCGTCTTGCTCCATCTTGGCAAAATCCCTCGGCAACGTGCAAACCAAGTCATTATTTGTCTGTCGTCTGTCCGTTCATTCATTTGTAGGTTTGTTCATCCATTGAGTAGTAGTTTGATTTAGTCCACGACTACATTGTATGTTTTAGTTGAAACTATATAATTAATTGATAATTAAGACGTGTTTCTGACTAACCAAATGTGAATTTGTTTTTACATAATAATCTTTTACAAACGACTTCCCAATTGTTCACGTATTATCGACAATAATTATCGATTACAAACTAATATTGCATATCGATGAAAAAAATAGCTATTAATAAGGCTTTATAGTAGATATCGTGATCGGTCACATGAGGAGTATTAATTACAGATTATGGAAATCATACCGATCATACAGATTTCATGACCACCTATCATCTTGTTTTATTCACGGTAAATTCCACTAGGCAACATGCAATCAAGTGATTTACGGTACTCATCAATCCATTGATCCAAGTGATAAAAACATGATGGCTGTTAACATTTTAAAGGGGATGCCTGGATCATGCGGTTAAGAATGACAATGATAATAATGATGTCATTGAAGATCAAAGTCAATCAGGGCTGGCGCCAGAAAGAAAAAGCACAATTCGTTGGGAAGAAAAAAAAATTATATGTAATTTCTACATATTAGTAGACTACTAACTCGATTAAATAAGCTTTTGAAACCTCTAAATTGTCAAAATGTTCGGGGGCTTCACCCCTAGGACCACTTTCGAAACCTTTTAATCGAAGCTCGACACCCCCACTTTGCTTTCGTCGAGGAATCTGACCCCGCGTCGGGACATCGGCCACCTCGTCGGGGACCTCGCCCCCCCCACACCCTTCCCGTCGGGCAGATCTTGGCGCCACCCCTGAATTCAATTAAGATCACTTTGTTATTTCTCTTTTAAGGGATCTGAGATATAACAGAATAACTACTTTAACTCAAGGTGGCTTCGATGGTTTGACAAGTCTTCAATATTTGTAAGTGACAATCGAAAATTTATGAATATAATAATGTAATTTTTGTATTACATCATCACTTTTATCAAGTCGCAAAACATACCACATAAAAGAACCGTTTGATTGCAGGAAGACGGCTATGTGGAACGCAAGTACGTCACATGCGATTCTTTAAATGATCGTTGTCCGATATCGTGGGCTTGTTTTGGGTGATTACGCTAAGCAAACAAAACGCTAGAATCCTTTTTAATTGCAAATACAACGTCGCGCAAATGATCAAAGATCTATTATTTACTTTGTACGTCATTTAAATAAAGTGCATGACTTGTCATTTTACTTATTATCTACACTCTTATATGAAAAGTTTAGACTGTCTAACCATATTTATTTAAGTAAGTGTTGTGTTAATGTACATGTGCTCATCCCTGAACGACCTAGTATGAAAGAGAATAATGTGCTGTGAAGGAAGGTCCAATTGTAATAGGGATACTCCTGTTAAATGGACGGGGACACTTAAGTAGAGTGCCAAATGGTCAATTTAACACAGTTTTCAATAAATACCATAGGGACAATTTCACATTTTCGGTTAGTGTCTCTTAAATAGGAACACTCTTATTCAAGGGTCACACATGGTATTATTAAGGGGACATTTTGGTTCCGAAAGTTTCCACTGGAGGGGATCTACTTTACGATTAAAATCGATGAATTACTGATAAAAAAAAAAAAGAAGCAATTCGCGGTATATATTAAAAGTCAGACTCAATACATAATACAAAAATTGTGTCAACGTTGTGCAACTAGTCAAAATATAACTTCATGGGACTTTTCTTGTGTACAACAACCAACATTTCTAATGCAACAGCGATCGTAAAGCAGCTTCGTCACTCCAATCGAGTGACTTTTAAGGTAATAGGACCAGATTGCGAACCATTTACTAAGTTGGGAAGCACACATTATGCACATAGTATACCATCCGTATATAATTTTAAGAGTTGATGATTGGGTTATAATTTAATTATCAATCCCAAGAAAAAACTGTCTGGTACACTTGTGAAACGTATCTTCTATATGGATATTTTGAACATAAAGGCACCCTCTCCCGTATCTATATCATTGGTATTACAAATAAAAGACAGCATAATGAAAATATCCATAGGGTGTAGCGTAGGGCTAAGCCAATCCCACCAACACGAAAGCGTGGACTAGGAGAAGAGAGATCTGAACATTTGTTCACTTTACATTGCACTATGTGTATGTGTTCAAATACAAGTTTTACCAAAAGAATATTGAATATGCTTATTGAATTTTGTTAGTATTTTAACCCCATAATGAAAATGAAACAAACCCAATGATTTTAATATAGTCGATCCAAACTACTTGTACAGCGGGGTTGATTTGATCTCAGTTCGCTGCTTTCGTGATAGCTTAACTAGCAAATGATAAAAAGTGGCAAAAACGTTTCCCTATGCTAAACGTCCTTCAGAATCAGTACTAATACTAAGTAATAGGGAGCATATAGTTGCTACAACACGATTGTCGTTGTTTACAATCTACTATCATTCAGTACACATAGTTTGGCAAAAATGCCAAGAGTAAAATTTCTGCGAATACAATGCATAGGCCTACTATACAACTATGGGTGGCAACGGGCCGGGTGGCTAAAGGCCAGGTGGCAAAGGGTCTGCGGTGGCAACGGACCGGGTGGCAACGTTATAGTAGTAGAAATTGTGATCGGTCAACTCGTGGTATCAAACGAGTCACTTACAAACGTGAAATTATCAGAATGTTTTCCAAACACTTTAAAATCAGTTAAAATCAAGTCACATTCAGACGAAAAGTTTAACAATTCAGTTCCGAATCTGTTATTATGATCGGCATTAAAAGCGCCGCATACAATAACTTTATCACCTTTAAATTAAGAAATTATTGACTGAATTTTGCAGAGATATTCAACAAATTCAATAAAGTTATCATCATGATCATATGGGAGATAAATATTAATAAATATAATATCATTACCTCCAATTTCCAAACCAATAATTCTCTTGTCATCAAAATAAACTTTTATTTATTCCTTCATTTCTTTGAGCATAACTATTCTTCTGTTACTATTGACATATTTTCTCACTTATTCTAAATAAGTAATATTTCCTTCACATTAAAATTTTACATATCTAAACATTATACAATTAATACAATAATTTAATTAATCCATCATCAAAACCTATCATAAAACAAGCAATGCAACAATGCATAATCACCTAACTGTCAAGAAAATTATGATAAGAATAAAAATAATAATAA
>NW_022686663.1:46459-54866 GCF_011630105.1 Anneissia japonica
TAAAATTATAAAAGCATTTCCTATAAAATATGCCAATACCTCTATACGTACGACCAACAAGCAAACCATCAGAACTATTCACTGATGAAGTAGCAAAACAGTCAATATCCTCATGAAACGATTTCAATAATGGCAAATCATCATTGACAAGCCAGTGCTCTTGTATGCCAACAACATCATTATTCATACAAAGATCATAAATTTGTTTTTTGACGGAATTTAAATGATTTACAATTAAAGGAGACAATCCTCAGTTGATTGGAATTAACGTTAGATTTACCATTCATCATCATGATCGATTATTCGCCCTATTGGCTCATAATACCTCCTAACTATTACAGATTGAGGCCAAAGCTTAGTATCATTAAGTGTTTTTCTTATAGTACAAAATCACATTCAACCATAAAGGATGTATAGTCGGTACGTTTACTAGGCAACGCTTTACCTTTAGCATCAATATTTTGTGCTGACTTCAGATACGAATTTATGTCGTCTGCTTTGGTGTCTGGGCTCATATTACCAACATAGATCTTAAATGGTAGAGGATCTCTACCTTTCAATTCAATGCCAACGCCTGTTCCACGCTTGAAATTGCACCGTTTGCGTTTCTTTCTTTGGTACTGAAACCCGTCATCAGTAGGCCCACTGTGAATTAAAGAAGACGATGGAGCCTGTGTGTTTCCGTTAGTAATTACATCATGATATGAAAGATCTATTATTTACTTAGTAAGTTATTTAAGTAAAGTGCATGATTTGTCATTTTAATTATTATTTACTTATACCCTCTTATATGAAAAGTTTAGACTGTCTAACCATATTAAAGTAAGTGTTGTGCTAATACTGTACATATGTGATCATCCCTATGAACGACCTAGTATAAAAGAAATATGCTGTGAAGGAAGGTCCCCTTGAAATAGAGATACCCCTGTTAAAATGACGGGGACACTTACCGTACTTAGTGTGCCAAAATCGTCAATTTAACACAGTTTTCAATAACTACCATAGGGACAATTTCGGTTTTTTTTTTTTTTTTTTTTTGGTTAGTGTCTCTTGATAAATAGGGGTACTCTTATTCAAGAGTCACACATGATATTATTAAGGGGACATTTTGGTTCCGAAAGTGTCCACTGGTAGGGATCTACTGTACAAATAAAATCGATGAATTACTGATCTGAAAACCAGTAGTTCACGGTATATTAAAACTCACTCACATAACGTTCTTTAACTATAGTCAAAATAAAACTTCCTGGGACGTTTTCTTGTGTACAACAACCATTTATAATATAAAACAGCGATCGTAAAGCAGCTTCGTCGTCACTGCAATCAAGTGGCATATAAGAGACTCGGACCAGATTGCGAACCATTTACTAAGTTGGCAGCACACATTATGCACATTGATGAGTGGGTTATAAGTTTATTATCAATCCCAAAAATAAACTGTCTGGTACACTGTTGAACGCATCTTATATATGGATATTTTGAACATAAAGACACCCTTGACCGTATCTATATCATTGTTACAAATAAAAGACACCATAATTGGATAAGAAGGCAGAAGTCTTTACCACTGTAATATCTATTATAAAGATTATCGGTCCAGCGCCCTCTCTAGTTGCTAGGGGCTACCAATATGGCTACGGTCCATCGTGTACACGGCGAAATACAACCTTGTTTATTAAAGTCAGCTTTACACGTTATCTAGTGTTCGTCGTTGTTATTTCATGGTCTCAAAGCAGGCTTAAATATTACATTGGCGACGAGGATGAACAGAATTATGCTACCCGTCCCTGGACAGCTTGATCTCACAGGTGAACAAATCCATACGAAGTGGAAGCAGTTTAAACAACACTGGGACAACTACGAACTAGCTACAGGGGTAAGCAGCAAACCGTCCGCCACTCGAGTAGCCACGTTGCTCTCTGTTATCGGAAATGAGGCGGTTGTCGTGTATCATACATTCGACTGGGAAGAAGAAGGGGACGAAAAGAAAATTGAGAAGGTATTAGAAAAGTTCAAAAACTACTGTGAACAGAGGAAAAATGTGACGTATGAGCGAAACGTTTTTTTCAATAGACATCAGGCTTCAGGCGAAACGATCGACCAATACGTCACAGTTTTGAAAACTTTGGCTGAGCCCTGTGAATTTCAAGATCTTAAAACATCATTAATTAAAGATCAGGTAATAATAGGAATAAGAAATCACAAAATTAGAGAGAAACTGTTAAATTCAGACAAGGTAGTAACTCTAGACTCTGCATTAGCTCTCATTCGTGCGCATGAGCACACAGTCATGCAATAAACATTACCAGATGGTCCAGGTAAGAGGTCTTTCAACAAAGCCTTCTGCAGATCAATATTTAATGATTTGTACTCCTGTCTCTTATACACATCTAGATGTGTATAAGAGACAGATACCGGACATTGTAAAAAGCGATAACGGACCTCCATTTAATGGTTTTGAATTTTCGCAGTTCGCAGAGTATATGGGTTTCTCGCACAAGAAATGTACTCCATTGTGGCCACGTGCCAACGGTGAAGCAGAACGCTTCATGCGTACGCTTGTCAAGCTAGTACACACAAGTACTGCATCTGAAGTTAACTGGAAACAGGAACTTTGGACATTTCTTCGCCAATATAGAGCTACACCTCATTCAACTACGGGCAAATCGCCTAGTGAGGCTCTCGATGGAAGAAAACTTAAAACAACTCTTCCACAAGCTAAAGATAAATCGATAGGCATACATCAAAGCATCCGCGAAAAGGACAGAAAGAAGAAAGCCGCAATGAAAGCCAATGCTGATAAACACTTACACGCTAAACCAACAACCATAAACATCGGTGACAAAGTACTCATTAAGCAGAAACGTAGAAATATGCTCGACCCTCCATTTAATCCGGAACCTTTTGTTGTCGTCGAAAGGAAGGGAAATTGTATAACAGCACAACAAGGCGAAATTTCTGTCACCAGAAACTGTACCTTTTTCAAGAAACTAGTGAACATGCAAAATAAAGAATGCATAACGGAAAACGAATCACAACCAACCACCAGAGCACCAATAACCAAACCGCAGCTAACTCCAACTCGACGCTCTACTAGAATCAAGAACCTCCCATAAGCTTAAATGACTATGTGACGGAATAATGAACATTTCTATTTTAAACATAAGCATATCACTTCTAAAATTCTGAAAGGAAATTTGAACTGTTGTTTTGAATTCAGAAATATTGATATTTAAAGTTGTTGTTAAAGCACTGAGTTTAAGTGCACTGTTTAGAACTTAGAAAAATTAGTTTAGAACTTGTTTGATGAGCTGTGCTCATGTGTTTAAATTTTAAAGTTAATTGACGAATAACAAAAAATATATACACATTAGACACTGTAATCTGAATGCCAGCTGTTTATTGTTAATCTGCTTAAGAAATATACTAGTCACATCATTACATAACAGAAGACAAATATATACTGTAATCATCTAAAGCTAATTTAAATTCAATCTAAACAAAGGGAGGGATGTAATATCTATTATAGAGATTATCGGTCCAGCGCCCTCTCTAGTTGCTAGGGGCTACCAATATGGCTACGGTCCATCGTGTACACGGCGAAATACAACCTTGTTTATAATTAAAGTCAGCTTTACACGTTATCTAGTGTTCGTCGTTGTTATTTCATGGTCTCAAAGCAGGCTTAAATATTACAACCACCAAGTTACATATTTACTCTAGTATTCTGAATATTATATTTGCAATTACTAGAAAATACTACTCATTGATATATCGGTAATTTTTCTCGTTTGCTCTCTTTTAAGGTATTTGTCTGATAACGCGATATTTGGTGTAAAAATTAATACATTCACTGATCTAACAAGACTTCGAACGTTGTAAGTGTAAATCCACAAGTTATGATGTATCAGTTGTTGAGATCTTGATAGTCCACGCAAGTCTCATACTATTAAATATTGTTTATATGCTTGTGTCATTGTTTGCTGTGTTATTAGGTAATTATTATCTTAGTTTAATTGTGGGATAATAAAAAACACTCTTGGCTAAATGGAAAAAAGGATTAGCCTTATCTGGTGATTAATCTCTTATGTTTTCGACTGATGCACATTTATTTTATAACGTTATGCCATAAATTATATAGTGGGCTACGAATAATGTTTTATTTCATGATTTTGAACATTTTCACGCTTTTCCCTTTAAAATTGGCAAAGTACTTACGAAGATATAATATTAATCATTGTTTTTGGTAAGGTTTTGGTCAGCTATTCGATATAATACCCTACACCCCTCTGCTATTCGATATAATACCCTACACCCCTCTGCTGATAACCATTCAAGAAAAGGCCTGACTTATCAGCTATACAGAGAAACGTGGTACGAAATGAATAGAAACGCGTTCAAGAAGTGGTACCGTGTTTTGAGGCGATAGGTCTAAGCCTAGGTATTTTTACACAGTTTTCAAGAAGATGGAATTGTTTAATTAAGGAAATTGTTCGTTCTGATTAACACTTTTTAACCAGAATAGCAATGGGTCAAAACAGCAATAAACCAAAAAAAAAAAAATAATAATAATAATAACAATAATAATAATAATAATAATAATAACAATAATAATGGGCGAAACACAATCTAAAAGCAGTAGACATTTAAATAATTTAAAATTTAAAATAGTGACAAAATGATTATATAATGACATTAATTAAAAATAATAATAATGAAACAGTACAGTAGTAGTAATAATAAGAAGAAGAAATAGGCCTTATAACAATATCACAAAATACAAATTAAATAATAAAAATAAACACAATAATATCAGTGAACGTTCAAATAAATAAAACTTGAAAATACAGACACAAAAAAAATATACCCGATATGTCATAAAAGTTTATTGCCGTTTTGAACTGAGACCCTCCTTAACGGATTAACAACTGTATTAAACTAAATCCTTGACAAAGCGTCAGCCACTACATTATCTTTTCCACTTATATGGCAGATATCTAAATTCCACTCCTGCGATGCCAAGCTCCATCTGAGTAATCGCAGGTACTTGTTTTTCATCTTCTCAAGAAACGTTAACGGATTGTGATCTGTAGACATCTTAATCTTCTGAGAAGCTGCTCCCAAGTACATCTCAATGTTCTGTAAGGTCAACACTAATGCTAGGGTTTCCTTTTCCACCGTTTAGTAACAGTTTATCAAATTTCTTTGAGAAGCAGACTGGTGTTTTAATTTCACCATCATCCATCTGCATAAGTGCTGCACCAGATCCGATGTCACTAGCAAATATCATAAGAGAAAATGGTTTAAAGAAATATGGGGCTATCAACACCAGCTCACCAGTCAATATCATCTTCAACATGACTGATCGCATCCTACACTCATTTGACCACTGATTTGTCACATTCTTCGCAGAAGACTTTCAGGGGTGCCACTAACGAAGAGAAATTCTTACAAAATCTTCTATAGTAACCTGTCATTTCCAAGAATTTCATTAACGTCTTATCCGTTGGGACTGGGAAGTTCTGTTTTGGCATGTACTGCTTTCAATTTACCACACCAACGACGTGTCCCAAAAACACTACTTATGTATCTTCTCTTCAAAAGAATTCCTATTCCTGTATTTAAAAACAAATTTCAATTCAAAAAATCATAATTCAATGTTTCTTATATATATCTTATATGAGGCATGTCGTGGCGAAATGGTTAAGTTGTCGCACAGGCCTGTATTGAGTAAATGAGCTATAATATGGGAGCTCAAAAAATTGCCTAAAAATCCAAATTTGTTTTTCATTTTAAATCAACAGATTAATGTCTTATTAATCATGTACCAAAGTATTAGTTCTGGAAGTGGTCAAGAAATTGTTTATTTAATGTTATTTTTATAGTTCATTCTATTAAACAGTGTATGCACAAATAACTTTGAAAGGCAATTACTCAAAATCATGTTTATCTTGATTCTAAAGTACTGTACATTCACTTTCCAATAACTTAGGCTTGTCCAATTTCAATGAATGACCCCTCATTTTAAAGATCACATACTCAGGTATCTGAAAATACCAATAGCTTGAATTTCAATTTTTGCTACAACTTAGCCATTTTGCCACAACATGCCTCATATATCGACAGCAAGCGAGACATGTCTTCATTTGTATAGCATCTTGGTCGCTAAAAAAAAAAAAAAAAAAAAGAAGAAAAAAAGCAATATAGTAGATATCGTGATCGGTTACATAAGGAGTATTAATTACAAATTATGGAAATCATACCGATTATACAGATTATCAGTTTCATGACCAACTATCATCTTGTTTTGTTCACGGCAAATTCCACTAGGCAACGTGCAATCAAGTTATTTACGGTGCTAATCAATTCATTGATACAAGTGATAAAAGTATCATGGCTGTTAACATTTTAAAGGGGATGAATAAATGTATATCATGCGGTTAAGAATGACAATGATAATAATGATGTCATTGAAGATCCAATTCAATTATAAAGATCACTTTGTTATTTCTCTTTTAAGGAATCTGAGATTTAACAGAATAACTACTTTAACGCAAGGTGGCTTCAGTGGTTTGACAAGTCTTCAATATCTGTAAGTGACAATCGAAAATTTATGAATATAACAATGTAAGTTCTGTATTACATCATCCCTTATATCAAGTCGTAAAACATACCACATAAAAGAACTTTTGATTGCACGAAGACGGCTATAGGATGTAGAACGCAAGTACGTCACATAAAGTTACCTGCGCATGCGATTTCTTTAAATGATCGTTGTCTTATTTCGTGGGTTTGTTTTGGGCGATCTGAAAGTTTCCACTGGTAGGGATCTACTGTAGGAATAAAATCGATGAATTACTGATCTGAAAGCCAGTAGTTCACGGTATATTAAAACTCACTCACATAACGTTGTTCAACTATATTCAAAATAGAACTTCCTGGGACGTTTTCTTGTGTACAACATTTCTAATGCAACAGCGATCGTAAAGCAGCTTCGTCACTGCAATCGAGTGATTTTTAAGGGACTCGGACCAGGATATTGCGAACCATTTACTAAGTTGGCAGCACACATTATGCACATGTGGCATCCGTATATAATTTTAAGAGTTGATGAGTGGATTATAATTTTATTATCAATCCCAAAAAAGAACTGTCTGGTACACTGTGGAACGCATCTTATAATATGGATATTTTGAACATAAAGACACCCTTGAACGTATCTATATCATTGGTGTTACAAATAAAAGACAGCATAATGGGATAAGAAGGCAGAAGTCTTTACCAAAAAGTACATTTTTACTGTAGTATTCTGAATATTATATTTGAAAATTACTAGAAAATACTACTCATTGATATATCGGTAATTTTTCTCGTTTGCTTTCTTTTAAGGTATTTGTCTTATAACGAGATATCTCGTGTAAAAAATAATTCCTTCAGTGATCTAACAAGACTTCGAAAGTTGTAAGTGCAAATCCACAAGTTATGGTGTATCAGTTGTTGAGATTTTGATAGTCCATGCAAGTCCCATACTATTGAATATTTTTTATATGCTTGTGTCATGGTTTGCTGTGTTATTACGTGATTATTATTTTACCTTAACTGTGAGATAATAATTTTAAAAAAAAACACTCTTTTCGCAGAAACTTTACAATCGTAACCTGTTGACGATCCTCAACTAATCTTTATTTATAAACTGAAATGATTATAATGATAGCAAAAATAATGTTAATGTCAATGTCATTAGTTTTGTCAGAGGAAATTTTAAATATATTGATTTTTAATCTACTAAATAAATCCAGTAGAGTAGATGCAATACATTTTAAAGGGATACTATTTTTCCCCACCCACCAACATTCAGATGGTAATACATATTGAACGTCGTCTTTAATCTATTTTTTTATAATCTAAGGTTTTATACTTGTCAATAGTGGGAATAACAAATCACTGTGCATTTTCCAATATATTTAATTGTGAATACGTTTTAACAATGCAATCGTATGCATTTAATGCCCTCTATTATAGACCAAGTCTGTTATGATGGATAAAGAGTGGAGTTTATATATTGTAGTTTGAGAACAAATCCAGGTGTGAATAGGATTCAGAGTGTTAATAAAATAACTGTAGGTTACACGCTATTCTTTTGTTTAAAATGATTTATATTTCTTAAATAATAATAATAATCGTATTGTTTATTCTAATAATTACATTTTTTAAGGAATTTGCGCGGTAACAAATTAACTGATCCTAATAAAGGTACCTTCAATGGTTTGAAAATGTTAATAATTTGTTCTTGAACTTTAATTAAGGTGCTTACATATCAATCGATCACAAACCACTCTATCAATTCACATATTATTGACAATACTCCACATGAGTTATCGATAAATAACATATTAACCAGTAACTG
>NW_022686664.1:0-1037 GCF_011630105.1 Anneissia japonica
TGCATGTGCCGGAGATCTCTAGTCGCCTCATGCAGTCCGAGAGTCATTCGGTAACAGACGTGGAAGTCGCCGACGTTGCGAACGGCCAACAGCAGATTTCTGATGGTGTCCATAGTCAAAAGAATGGTCTTCTCGTCGTTCGAATCGGGATAGATGGCGTCACGCCATCTTCTGAGATTGCAATCGGCGAATTCCAAATCGATGAGATTCTTAGCGGTCTCCCTGTACATACGCTTACGTGTTTTTGTAGCCAAATCGAAGGATTTCCGGCCGACTTCCGGATTTCGGTGGATGCCCAAAGCAACGTTGAGAATGGCATCGAGTTCGTCTCCTTCGTATCCGAAGATGTGTAGATAGTCGGGATACGTCGCCCTGGCTTTTCGCAGAGATTCGATGCAGGCGTTCATGTCGGCCGGGGAGTCGGCTTTCTCCAGGTCGGCCATCAGGATGTCGGCGAATTCTAGAGGAGAGGAATCCGGGTGTCGCCCTATCTCGTCGTGCTCGACGCCACGAACGAGACTGCGAGTGCGATAGCACAGACTTTTGATTCTGTAAATATCGTCCTCCCTGCTCAACCTCTTTCTCTCCGCTATCTTTTCATTCTGCAACTCCTGTTCGGCGATGGCTTCGAAGCCGCACGGACGCCGTTGGACGATCACCCTCCTGTTTCTGACTATCGGTTCCTGGTCGGATAGAGGTGTCTCGTTGTCTTCCAGATGCAGGACGAGCATCGACTCGTTTCTGTTCATGCCTCTTCGTTCCATTATCTTTCTCTTGGCGTCTCCTTAGGAATCCACATTATCGACAGCGTACCAGTCCTTTTCCGATTTGAACCTGTATTGAAGTCTGCGATCTACTTGAGACGACATATTTTGCGGTATGTTTCCCGATCTCGAATCGTGGTCCACTTATATGCTAAAACAGTTCGCAGACGTCATCGAACTTTCGTGCCGTCAAGGGTACCAGAACTCGTTCAGCCAATAGCGCGTGAGATGTTATCGATGACGAAGCCTCGAACGCCCTCACTCGCAACGCCA
>NW_022686665.1:0-693 GCF_011630105.1 Anneissia japonica
GTAGGCCTACTAGGCCTAGGCTTTTGTTGTAAAAGTTGAAGTGCATGTACAGGATGCGCCATAGGTCTATATTTAAAAAAAATACATTTTGTTAATTATCATTGGTTGGCCTGGGGCGGACCTAGGCAGGCAGGCCAGCTTTGCCGTCGGAAATCCTGGGATTCGACGATGACGTCCGTGCACGTTTACAAACGCCATTGATTAGAATGAAAATAGACGCGCTGAATTTCGTTTTTGTTTTTTTTTATGTTTTTTTTTTTATGAAAGATAGAATTTATCGAACATTTATCTACATAAAAACAAGAATAATATTGTAGAAATTGTATTTCTAAAGTTGCATGTAAGTCATATTTCATTTTGTAGACAATAAATGTTCAGTAAGATATACTAAAAACGATTATTATTCTGAAATGTGCATCTCAGCTATTATTAATCAGTAGGCTATGTATTATGTTATAAAGTCTTAAAATAATAATTTCGAATTATGCTATATTTTGGGCTCTGACTTAATTTAACGATGGTCTCAGTAGTAATGACAGTATTTGTGCTTTTTTTTTAGCCATGTAGTAAAATAGTACTATTAGTAGTAATTAGTAATATTAGTAATAGTACTATTTTTTACATATTAGTAGACTCTAATATCGATTTAATAAGCCGTTAAAAACCCCTGAATTGTCAAAATTTTCGGTTGCT
>NW_022686666.1:0-590 GCF_011630105.1 Anneissia japonica
TTCGTTTTGCGTACAGAGGTTCTATGCGACCGATCGACGAAATCAACGGGTTCGTGGACTTTCTCGACGAGCACAAGCTGCCCTACGAAAAAGCGATCAAGTACAGATGCTTGACCTTAGACGGCTCGTTCAGGCAGACGAACATCGACGACGTCCGTGGTACGATATCGAGGTGCATGATCAACAACGTTGACTCCGGACTCGTTTCGTTGCGTTGGATGCTGCTAGAGACATTTGCTACCATGCTCGACGACGCGCACATGAACGCCGTGCAGGCGTGTCTTTATCGAGACTACATTTCCGTGGCCGAAAATATTTTCGTGCACGAGACCGACGTCAGAATCGACCAACTTGCCAGGGACAGACCGATATCCACAGTTGCACCCATGTCGATGACGATTGTGGAAGATTTTCGAGCGAGCTTGCCAGCTGACGAGGAACGCAGCGGCGAAGTTCTAGTTTTCTACGCACATAATGTTAGACGTTAGATAACCCAGATATATATGTATATATATATATATATATAAAACAGAACAAAAGAAAGAAAAAAAGTATGTAGACCAATATATATTTCTTTTTCCAACAGATAT
>NW_022686667.1:0-579 GCF_011630105.1 Anneissia japonica
ATGTAAGAGGAGAGTTGGAAAGATACTGTACAGGGAGCCCTTATCTATCAAAAAGAGAAATATCCTAACTTGATGAAAAGCATGCCAACCACAGTATATAGATTGATTGGATTACTGGCTAATAAAAAAAAAAAAAAAACGCATGATAGTGTTGAGGGCGCTTATTAAATTTAGGAGGGACGCTTAACAAATTTTCACGTGCTTATTTGAAAGGGGCTCTTATTCCAATGAGGCGCTTATTCGCGAGAGTACGGTAAATGTACTTGTATTTGACATTATTATGTCAATTAATGCTTAACACGTTAAAACCATAAGCACATTAAGCCGGGTCTACACACACACGTTTAGATTTTAAACCTGTAACTAAGGGCGAAACAAAATAATTGCCTGGTGCTTTGCAGTTAATTCCTCCACGCTATTTTCTTTACTGTGTAACGTGTAACTCTTTTTTAAATAATGATATTGATAATAATAATGATAATGGTGAAGACGATGACGAAGGAGATGATGGTGATGGTGATGATGACGATGACGATGTTACATGTATATAGCGCATAATGCTGGAGCTTCTATATGCTT
>NW_022686668.1:0-657 GCF_011630105.1 Anneissia japonica
ATTTGGTAGTTCCTCTTACAATTTGTCATATCTTGATGTCTCTTAAATTGTGAAGCATGCAGAACCTCGAAAGTTTTTCTGTTCTACCCAACAATATAAAAGTACATAATATTAATCGACAAACAAAAAATACTGTAAAACATCACCTGCATATTTATTTCCAAAAATAATGTATTCATTATTATACAAAACCCAGATATGGCATATTATTGCAGCTCCTTCCTTAGAGATTTTTCTCCCTTTTTTGAAATCTTACCACTTTCCTTCTTTACATTCAGATATACTTTCAAAAAAGCACTGGCTCTGATTTTAATCCAGTACTTCACTACAATATCAAGTAGTTGCTTCGATGCAGCATCACAAAGAGTAGCCCTTGTTATTCTGCACCAATATGTTTGTACAATTACTTTATCAACAATGTTGTTCAGCAAAACATCAAGATGGTTTGTAGTTACCATAGCATTGAACTTGTCAACTACTTCATCAGTGACGTCAAAGCCGATTGAATGTAGCCCTTCATCCCTTTGATGGCATCATCTTCAGAAAATTTATTTGCCGGTCTATCAACGTCTGAAGAATAAAAATGTTTGTATGTTAATAGTAAAACCAAATAAGAATAAATACATTACAGAATAAGTTTGTGGAAGGAGACCAAAA
>NW_022686669.1:0-547 GCF_011630105.1 Anneissia japonica
GTGGCATTGTACTGCAGCTGTCACAGGTCCCCAGCCCAAATTTCCAATTTCACGTAGAATGAGGACAAATGAATTATCATTATTTACTTATAATGGCCATTACGGCATATCATAAAATACAAATGATTTGGATATGATAAATAATGTCTGCTTACTTGTTAGTATACTCAGCATATGCATCAAGAAATATATGCCAATTATTGACAACCATCACATCCCATAAAACAACCAGTGCAGCCTACAACCAAGAACAAGAACAATCCACTATCAAATATTAAGGTTGAGGCCAACAAAATTGTTATTAAAATATTAAACAGAATTAAAAGACAAAGAAATTGATTGACCTTTGTTTAATAATCTGCAGGTGGTTTTCTTACCATGCCAGGAAGTAGCGAGAGGTCAGCAATGTAACTGGAAATGGCTTAAATCTCACCTGACATTACTACTTGGACTTACTCTACTGGCATATAAAATATATATCCTATGGACACTGACTAATATTGTAAAGTGATGTTATAACCAGTGAAGAGCACTTTGCATAAGATAG
>NW_022686670.1:0-504 GCF_011630105.1 Anneissia japonica
TGACTGGTTAGACCGCGGTGGTATAGCAATGATCAGTAGTGACGTCATGATTATAGCCGGCTAACTGTTATGACCGTCTAAAGACCGCTTATAGCAATTCGCCCCAGGTCCCCCAATAGTCTCGGAAATGGGCCCGATCGTCTCGAGGGCTGGATCGCCTTTAAGGCAAAATTGAATATTGGGTCCGATCTTCTGTTGGCAAAATCGAAAATTTCCAAAACTATTTTGCCTGGCTAGGTCAATTTCTGCCGCAACCCGTCGAATGCCAAAAATTATGGAGCTCGTTGTTGCACAATGAGATCACGCTCGCTAATTATTGTCTTTTTTTCCTCCTCCGATGTCGATGTATAAAATATGAATGGATAGACATAGGCCTAAAATAAAATCAAATGTACTTCATTGTATTATATCAATTAAAAATGTCCAACGATTTTGTGAAACATGAGTAAGTAATATGCGTTTTGTGTCACTTATTTTTATTTACTTATTTTATTTAATTTGCAA
>NW_022686671.1:0-1221 GCF_011630105.1 Anneissia japonica
GTGACCTCTTTGTTTCTAAGGTCTTTCAAAATTGACACTTCAAACTCATTTTTTTCGTACAAAATTAATTTTTTTCGTAATTTATGACCAACACTTGTGTTTATAATATATTTATAAATATAAACATGCTGTAGTTTATAAAAATTGTCAGAATAGGT
This sequence comes from Anneissia japonica, assembly GCF_011630105.1. Taxonomy (NCBI): domain Eukaryota; kingdom Metazoa; phylum Echinodermata; class Crinoidea; order Comatulida; family Comatulidae; genus Anneissia; species Anneissia japonica. The sequence continues at coordinate 159 of NW_022686671.1, forward strand.
GGCAGAGGCACTTTAAGTACCTGCTCTTACACTTTCAGACTCCCTATTCTTTGGTGACACAAGGCATATAAGGTCATACCACAATGCTTTTGCCATGTTATGTGTTCATGATCAGAAAATCATAAAAATTGGATCAGTATGTAAGAATAGGCGTTTCGCGAATCGGAAACAACATGGTATGAACATTTTTAAATTATGCACCGTCGACTGGACCGAGGTTAACTGGGTGAATACTAATTAAAAAACGAAGCTTGTACATCCCCATCCTCTAGTTAAAAGGCTCAAACAAACTCAAAAAGAAAAGAATCAACTTATTTTAAACACGATGTAAAGTATTATTTAGTAGGCCTAACTGTTAATGGGAGATATATTCCTGCCTAAATTTAATGAGCTTATCAATCTTATAAATAATCCATTTCACGTGCTGAAATGTTTGTTAGCTGTCAACAATGGAGTATGTCAAAACATCTAAATAGACGTATTGAATACATCAATACTATACATAGAGTAGCAGAACAGAAAATAATTACACAATTAGACTTTATAGAGGCCTTAACATTGATCTAGGATTCCTCGCACATTACTGTCAGGTTTTGAGTATACTACAGGATATAGAAGCCAAAGGAGCCAATATATCTTTAAATAATTGCCTGAAGTAAAGGAAACTTTTTTCTTGCATTAAGCGAAACTTCGTATAATTTTCCTCAAGTGTATACTACGTAACTATTATTGCTTAATAGGTAAGCCTAACCTGGTAAACATTTGTTTTATAGATTAAAATGTATTGTAAACATTATGATTTCAACGTTGCATTATCTTTTCAATTCTTTTATGCTATTTTTATTAATTTATTCCGCCTAGATACATTTGCTTAAATACAATTTTCCATCCATTCTCATTCACTAAGTTGTGAGAAAAAAAAGACAAGATAATAATTTCAAACGACAAATAGATAGCAAGAAAAGTTAAGATATACATTGGTCGAGTTCCTAGTCCACATTTCAAGCGCCCTGAGCATCTTACATTAGATGGACATGTGCGCTATATAAAACTACACTATTAT
>NW_022686672.1:0-1792 GCF_011630105.1 Anneissia japonica
TGAGCATGTTTTAGTGCACCTTGTCGTAAGTGAAAATCGGAACGTGTGAGACCAGTTGTAATTAGAATACAGCTACCATTAGTACCTGATAGCAAGAGTGAATATGGCTGAAAGAGCTGCATGTGAAAAAGAGGGCTTCTTCCTGGCAAGGCCTTTCAACAGCAAACACTGCAGCATAGCATATAGACCTTTGCTGTTCAGATGTCCAATGATGTTAGCACATAGCTGATTCATACTGGACCTCAGAGCTTCTCCTGAAAAAGAAATGCAAGTTGTCAAGACTTTTTAAACATTATCTTATATTTCATTGAGCCGAATGTTGTTAAATTTCATAATCCCTATTCTTTATGAATGTTTTATCATTACATATCTTATAACTTATTCAATTCAATAATTTCTATTTCCAAGTTAATCGAGAGTATATATATTACCATGTGTGTAATGAATTACTTTGAGAAACAGGGTTTTAATAAACATTGATAAAAGGAATAAATAACACAATGAAGACACAAGCATTTCTTTATAAACGTTTATTTACGATGATGTAGGACCTATGATAGGCCTACTGAACTATGGGAGTATGTGAAATAGGTAACATGGGAATGGGCATGGAAAGCGCCACACCAATATATTTTTATAAGCGCCGTTCTCGAAGCCTCCAAAAATTGTATAAGCGCCGCACCGCTTATTCGAGCATTTAATTAACAGTACATATGATATGTATTTCACACATGTATGGACACGCCATTTAAAAGTGTGCTTTAAACAATATATCTTGTTCTACCCACCTCCAGTCATTTTCAATATTTTCCATGATGAAGCGTCTGTGAACGTGATGAGCATACGTAGGTAAATGCTCATTATCTTACTATCAGTTGGCGACTCAGGCTGTAGAATAAAGGTAGCAGAGTAGCAATCAACTTGTACACAATAAACAATGTCTACTATAGGGGACAGGTTTGAAGGAGGATCTTCAGAGAGATGTCACTTGGTGAGATTTCACAACACCAATTGTATTTTGCTGCGTGTGGTGTTAGCCATGACCAAGGTCCTTGACGAAAGATTAAAATTCCGCGATAGAAGGCAAAATTCAACTCAGCCCACCAAATAAACAAAAAATATTTTTTTAAAAATGCACGGAATTAGCAGACTCAGACTGTATGTGTTTTACCTGACAAAAAAATTTGCTTCTTGCCAGCCCCACGGAAACTGCCACTGAACTTTTTTTAAGCTAACAAGTCCAATATTCAAGTACTATACAGTACATTACTGTTTTCAACAATATAGTTGTTATTGCTGAAACCAACAACTATCCACATCAGGTAGGGCAAAATTACACCTACACCTGACGCAAATCCAGTTATTGTCTATTCCATCACGACAATAACAATTACTATCAACACTGCAGTACCTGCTGCTTACTTGGACTCAAATTCAACCCTGGCCATCAGGCGCAAGCTCGGTGGTCTAGAGGTATGAAGCCAGGCTAGTTTTCTGGAGATTACATGGGTTCAAGTCCCACCCGAAAACAACTTGCAAATTTTTTCGCAATTGTTTTCAAACGTACTGAGTATTCAGTCCATTTCTACATCAGGTAGGGCAAAATTACACCTATAAACAACTAACCGGTTTTTCAACTATATTGTTGAAAATGAGGAAAATAACAGCATAGCATGATGTATAGATATATAAAGGTTAGTTTAATGCAATAAAATAGATTTCCAAAATTTTAAAATTCCAGCATGTTTTGGCCATTATCTCCAAAACAGGATTTGCGACGAGTGACTGGTTT
>NW_022686673.1:0-770 GCF_011630105.1 Anneissia japonica
TCGCTGGCTCGCACTTTGGCAGTACTCCCTAAATGTTTTGGAACAAAACAAAATTCTGAAAACATGTTCTGACAGAGGAAGCACATGGAGTGCAGTCATCGAAAATGAATTGCGTAGTTGAAGTTTGGGAAGAAGGGAGATAGAAGCACACAATACCAAAGGATCTGGTGTCGTGGTGGCGAGTGGACGTGTTTTTAAGTGCTCTCCGCAATCTCTCAGAATTGCTCTATTTTAACCACTTACTTTACGATTTTGGTGTTCATGCTTTTTACAGTTTATATTGACTACTTCATGCTCATTATTTGGTGCTTTTTAACGTTTCTCGCTGTTGTCTTTTCGCATGATTTTTGATGTTTGTTGTGAGTACCCGTCTGTCTTGTGATTTGGATACCGTTTGTGCTGTGATTCGTCCGTGCAGTGCTGCTGGCAGGCTGTTGCTCTGTGATTCGTCTTGTTAATGCCTAGCCTAGCCCTGGCGGCTATTTTAAATTTTCGAAAATTCCGTTCGTCTTTTTGGTGTCTCAAGCATTATACTGTGGACCTCTTGTGCGCTGTGTATCTGCATCAAATCTTGTTTAAAGAAACCCCATGATGTCTACTACTACTATCAATATACATCGAATTATTTTTATGTTTGCTCTACTCAAAACAACAGGACATGCTATTCAGAACCTAATGGAAGAAGGCAGGCCTAACATTAACAACGTCTTGGTGGACACTCAACACATCAAGTGGGTATTACTTCCCTTTCATAGTCGTCAACTCATTAT
>NW_022686674.1:0-2044 GCF_011630105.1 Anneissia japonica
TAGTGTTGAGCAAACACTAAAAGGAACAAATTCAATATTTGCGTTACTTACTTTGTATGTTAACATGAATGGCATTACCTTTCATTGGAAAATATGAGTGAGAAATATTTACATCTGAACATCTTGCAAATGACCAACAACATCCCTGCAAAGTTTCGGTAGGAGATTCTGCAAGGAGATAAAGTATATGCCTTCTGTTTCTACTAAATTAAAAATGTTCCAACAGAAAAAATATCTTTCCTATTAATATACACATAAATTACACCTTGCATATACCTCTAAATTTACTCACAAAGGATTTTCATTGAACTGCAATAGCAAATTAGCCAAAATTTAATTGCATTTTTCTGTGTCATTGGGTTTTTTTCAATACCTTAATTATATTTTTCAATAATTTTTTTTTACTGATAGCAAAATATATCTTAAACAAAATGAAAATTATTGGTTGTATTCTACTTGTGTTCGGGAGAGCATTTTGATAGTTGAATGGTAATATTTCAAAAAGGCATATTGTATTACATAGTAACATTTTTTGTATTTTAAATTATATAGCTTGATGCCAAGCTGAAAGCAATATCTCGTGAAAAACAAGAAAAGGATAAGTTGAGACAAGCGCTGAAGGGAGTCGCAAACAGTGAGAAAGAAAAGTGGGCTAAAGAATGTGTAAGTATCAAGACTGTGTTCAACATTTATTGATAGAAAATATAATGGATGAATTATTAGTTACTGTAATCAATAAGTATTGCTCTCAAATATATAGTAAACAACGTTAATAAAGATTAATTTCTTTATGCAATCTGTTTTTAAGGATATTTTCTAATTTATATGTTATGTTTCAAAATTTTAATGGATGGGTACTTCCTCAATTCATGGTTTATTATTTAATCAGAGAATGCGAGTTTGAAATTCATTACTTTAAATCAGGGTAATTAATGATGCTTTCTTTACCCAGTTTGTTTTCAATTGTACATATTTGATGTATCAGAAAATGTGCAAATGATTTATTTCTTAACTCATACTTATTTAAGAGAAGACATGCTCCTAATTCAAAATTTGTCTGCTTAATTAATTGATGTTTACCTTTTTTGATCCAGGAAAACAAATTTTATGTATGTTATATGATTAAAACATTAAATTTATTATTTAATCAGAGAATGCGAGTTTGAACTTCAGTACTTTAAATCAGGGTAATTAATGATGCCTTCTTTACCCAGTTTGTTTTCAATTGTACATATTTGATGTATCAGAAAATGTGCAATTGATTTATTTCTTAACTCATACTTATTTAAGAGAAGACATGCTCTTAGTTCAAAATTTGTCTGCTTAATTAATTGGTGTTTACCTTGTTTGACCCAGGAAAACAAATTTTATGTATGTTATATGATTAAAACATTAATTGAAACCTTAAATCTAAGTATAATTAATGGCTTGATTAAGCAAGTTCTATTTTTTTTTCAAATTGGGTAATAGTTATTCCTCAATTCAGAGTTTATGATTGATTAAGAGAAAACAAACTGTTAATTCAAAATTATTTTTATATATTGATGGGATGATTATTATGTCAGTATTAATGCTTTCTTTAATCAAACATTCTTTCAGTTGTTATTATGTGACGTATCAAATTGAAATAAAGTATGGATTCCCAATTTATGAACTATGGTTAAGAGGAGAAGAGATTTGTACAGTATTTATAATTAATCTGGAATTTTTCTAGCAACACTCGGCTGATTGATCTTTTTTGTATTGGAGGCCATTCAGGCCAATATACTCTACTGCCTCTGTTATACTGCCCTCATTGGAGCTTTCGAGATTACGGGAACTTGTTTAGTATTTTAAAATTGCAATTATTCATAATACAATTGTCAATGTGCACTTGATTCCATTAGGATAAGAGAGTCCGTGCTAAGCAGTTGGAGATGCAGAACAAAATCTGGGTTAAGGACGAGAAGTTAAGACAACTTAAGGAGATAGTGTGTGCTAGGGAGGCAGCTTCAAACAAAGCAAGGGAGAGGAAGGCTGCTCTTGCGCACAACAGATCAAAATC
>NW_022686675.1:0-2043 GCF_011630105.1 Anneissia japonica
AGAATAATCATTTTCATTTAATAATTTAAATATTTGTTATCACTTGCTTTATGAGAAATAAATAATATTTAAATCAGAATTTGAATAAAAACTGTTTGTTAAAGAGTAAAAATTTATGACACACGAGCTTTGACCAATATTTATTTTTATCGTTATCACGTTTGACTCACTAGGAAAATAAATCCCACACTATAGTCTCCATTTGAATCATCAAACAGATGTGACGAATCAACCAATGTGAAACAAGAAATTGAACATAGCATGATTGAATTCAGTTTCGGTATAACGGTATTTCTTTCAAAAATATAAATTGAAAATTGGACATCTGGATTTTAAAGCCTAGTTTTATTGATTATCGTATTATTTATAATATCAGCAGTGGTGGTTATACTTGCAAGGGGTTCAACAATATTGTTTGACATGATACAGTATGGAACAAATAATGAAAAATGTGATACAAATTATTTTGATTCTTGATCTTTCGTTTAGCTTCAGAAATGACATTAAACAGTGAAGATAAAAATAGAATTTCCATGGCCTATCATTTGTAAGGGAAGTGTTTCATGCTGCCACTTGCTTTATAAATACATAAAGTCATAATGACACCACAGCAGCACATTAATCATTGTTTCCTTTCAATGGTTGTTGAATTAAAGTATAATACACAAAATTGCAAGCTTGTAATGATTCAAGAATTAAGATGCCTTCAATTCGTCAAACATGAATAAAAAAATGTACTCCAATGAATCGAACGATTGCATCTATTTCCGTGTTAACAATTAGTAATATCCTTAACTCATTGTAAAAGCAGCGTGGAGTATTAAATAATTATTTAAATTTAAAGCATTTAAATTTTAAACGCAAAGCTCCACTTTGGAAAATGTTTTTCTTTTGTAGAATTGAATGCATATAAAATTGTTATTTTATATAATAAAAAAAGTGAATAAATGTCGCACTTCGATGATTGCAGAAGGGGTCTTAACAATTGGACATTTATATAAATTTATAAAAAAAAATCTTTAATACAACAACAGTAGTAATAGTGGAATGCATATATTTACAAATATGTCATGCACATTAATTATTGTTTCCTTTCAATGGTTGTTGAATTAAAGTATAATACACAAAATTGCAAGCTTGTAATGATTCAAGAATTAAGATGCTTTCAATTCTTCAAGCATGCGTAAAAAATGTACTTCAATGAATAGAACGATTGCAACTATATCCGTGTTAACAATTAGTAATATCCTTAACTCATTGTAAAAGCAGCGTGGAGTATTAAATAATTATTTAAATTTTAAAGCATTTAAATTTTAAACGCAAAGCTCCACTTTGGAAAATGTTTTTCTTTTGTAGAATTGAATGCATATAAAATTGTTATTTTATATAATAAAAAAAGTGAATAAATGTCGCACTTCGATGATTGCAGAAGGGGTCTTAACAATTGGACATTTATATAAATTTATAAAAAAAATCTTTAATACAACAACAATAGTAATAGTGGAATGCATATATTTACAAATATGTCATGCACATTAATTATTGTTTCCTTTCAATGGTTGTTGAATTAAAGTATAATACACAAAATTGCAAGCTTGTAATGATTCAAGAATTAAGATGCTTTCAATTCTTCAAGCATGCGTAAAAAATGTACTTCAATGAATACAACGATTGCAACTATATCCGTGTTAACAATTAGTAATATCCTTAACTCATTGTAAAAGCAGTGTGGAGTATTAAATTTAATACTTATTTAAATTTTAAAGCATTTACATTTTAAACGCAAAGCTCCACTCAATTTTGTCCCGTCTTTGGTGACAGTTTAAAGTTAAACGTGTTAAGGTAATCTTAATGTGCTTAGGGTCTAGACGTGTTTAAAATTAAATGTGCTTATAGGTATTTAACATCATGATTTATAATACCTAAACATATTTAATGCTAAACACGTGTAAACATGTTGAGCTTTTAAACGTGTCACCAAAGACAGGACATAATTGTGTGGAGCTTTGCCTTTTAATTTAGTGTAAGTGTGGAAATAAGCTG
>NW_022686676.1:0-6597 GCF_011630105.1 Anneissia japonica
CAATTTAAAATTTACAAATTTTATAAAATTTCATGTTCTTATGTAACATTAATCTGTCATTTTGATAATGTTGGCATAAGGTGCCGAAAACGAACATTTGAGTATATACAGAACATTTATTAATTTTTTCTGCGAAGTGAGTCTCATGAACGACAATTCACCACAATTTTGGTAAAATTTATGTTGAAATGAAGAATATATTTCAGTCTAATGTTAGTACAAAATATCATTAGGCCTTTGTAATTACCGCACGACGCGCGATTATCATGACAACTAACATGTGCGTGGGTAAATTGTCACGTACGCTGACAGTTTATGGTCTGGTTGCTATGGTTTTTGTGATGATAAGCGTGTAGGGACGCACGTGCGCCTAGAATGTCGATGCCAGAGTTATAACCTTTGATGTCCTTCTGTTTAATTGCCTTGTTTGGGTCAACTGCATGGTCAAGCTCAAAACTCATGGTCAAGATGACCAATTATGATTAGCCTAGGAGTTTCTGGGCAGATCAGTCATGTCAGTGACTTCGTTTAGGAATGCCCAGATTGTTTATTGAATGTTTTCACTGATAGCCTTATCACATTAACTCGGTGTGAGGTAATTAATCTGGGCTGATAATGACGCCGTCGTTTAATGATAATGACGCCGTCGTTTGACTACGGTAAGGTACGGTAATTTACGGCAATTTATTTAGGCACGGGAAGGAAATAAGTAGGACTTAATTAAGGGCCTCAACCTGGCACTGGTTTTCTGTGTTTTTTTTGTTTTTGGTTTTTTTGTATATTTTACCAATAATAATACTGTAATTACGCCATCCCTAACTTCATCATAACTAATAGGCCTATGCTAGGCGGCAGGCCTAACCAGCCTAGGCCTAGTAGGTGGCAAGACTAGCATAACTATAGATAGGCTAGGCTAGGCCCTAACTAAACTAGCCTAAGCATACTAGGTCTAGACTAGGTAGGCCTAGGCTACAATCTGCAGTCTCTGCCAGTTTGAAAGAATAAAACAATTAACGTTGGTATCACCGGGGATATTGCAAAATATTGCTCATGAATTATTTGTTATTTAATTGCAAGAAATTTCAAACTTTTTAAGTGAAAAAACACGAAAAAACAATCGTTTGAAATTTTTTTTTTAAATGTTGATTTTAAAAAAAAGTGATGAGCGAGAGGGTGATGAACTAATCAGGGGTTCATTTAAGAATTTGAGTAGCAGGAGAAATTTGAAAGTAACAGGAGAGTAAATTGAAATAGGCCGGGGTATAGGGGGCCACCTAGGCCCCCTCGCGGTCCAGGGGCAGAGCCCTGGTCGGGGGTCAAGAGGGCGGAAGCGCCATTGCGCTCCAGGGTTTTTTAAGCCCATTTGATGGCATTTCTCTACATCATTTTTTTTTAAAACAGTTTGATTTGTTTAGTTACATCAGAAGCTGAATCTGCTGCATCAATTTTCGCAAGAACATTACGCATCAGTTTAGCGACTCTTGAATGCCTTGATTATGCCCTGGTCTAGTGGTTGAAGGACCGATGTGGTGTTTGCTGGAAGAAATGCAAGTTTCATGTTTGATTTATTAACGTCGACATGAGAAGATGCGTTGTCGAGGAACAGCAATATGTGTCTGCGTTGAAACTTCATCTGACGGTTAAGGTCATTCAGATAGTCATCGAATAGTGCCCCAGTCATCCACGCTTTGCGATTTGCTTTCCATACAACAGGCAGTTGATCCTCCTTAATGTTCTTAAAGCATCGTGGGTTTTCGGCTCGGTTAATTACCATAGGTTTAAGCTGAAATGAAAAGAAAAAATAAATACCAAGTGTTAAAAAGAAATCATGCATTTATCTTTAATTATGTTGGTGATGATGAACTGATAACGTGGAGGAGTGGTAGCCCTTGACGATTACAATGATGACAATGATGATGATGTCATTATGATTATGATGATGGCGATGACGGCAGTGAAGATGATAATAACGAACTAAATTTTTTACGACGGTACGTTATGATGACGATTGAGGCCTTAACAATCATGGTGGTAAGGATAACAGCAATGAATGATACGAAAAAATGATGGCGATGCAGAATAAAGGCAAGGGATAAAAGAGACAAATTGTTAACCTTCTTTTTCACCAGCCATGCTGCACGTAAACATCACAGTAATCCGGTCTTTGGAAGTTTTAATTCCGGTCACATCATCTTGCTTCTCAGCTAGGGTGCGGTCTGGTAGTGCTCTAAAGTACAGGCCTGTTTCATCGCAGTTGAATATGTCCTCAGGTTGGTAACCAGCACATAAATCGGCAATCTTGCTTTTCCATTCAGTTACAATGGTCTGGTCAACATCCCCTCTTTCATCGCATACCGCCACTTGTTTGATTTTGTTTCGTTGTTTCCATTTTGTTAACCATCCATCAGATGCTCCAAAGTCGATTATGTTTAGTTGTTCTGCAAATTGCATCGCCTTTGCTTTTATTAATGGTTTGATAATCGGGATGTTCTTATCCCTCGCTGTCCGGAACCACACCAACATCAACTGATTCATATCGCTAAATTTAGTTTTCACAAATCTAAATTTTGCCACTGTACTTTCTTCCTTTTTGGATTTCCATTTGTCTTTGGCCCTGTAGATGTCACTGACCGTTGACTTCCCACACCATATTTCTGAGCTACTTCAATTCGTTTCATCCCGTTGTCTATATCGTCGATCAATCGGAGTTTCATTGCTACATCAAGTTCAGTTCGTTTTCGTTTGGTCGCCATAATGATAATGATGAAAATTCGCAATGGGGCATGATTTTTAAACTGTTGGATTTCTTTTGATCCATAATTTTAGCGCTGGGCATTCAGATAATGAATTAATAAAAAGAAAATCCCAAAACATGAATAAAAGAAAAGCCATTATGTATCAAAACATAAGTCAATAAAACAAAGACACAAGTTTAAACAAAGCACTTTATTAAAAACAAAACGCCAAGTCTGTTTGATTTTTCTCTTTATTTGAATCAATGAAAACCGGCCTAAATAGAAGACGGTTAAAACAATGAACTTTTAAATGCGCTATCGGCGTGTCACATGATTAATGCGCTATTGGCGTGTCACACGATCAACACTAACAATCGTACACGTGGTGTTGTTCTGTGATTGATAGTTGTTATTTGGAGTCAGTCGATGTGTCTCCGATGATTTATTTAACATATTTCGTCAATAAATCATTGTTTTAAACTGGCCATCCGGTTTTCAGAAGGTAATTTTATTGTTCCGGACTTAAGAATTTGGCCGGAATTCGGAATTGGGAGATCCGGTTTTTAGAAAGTATTTTAATACAGTAAGAATAGGAATGATTTTGAGACTTTAAAAAACGACCGGTTTTGTGTGAAACCCGGTATTCTGGGTGGTCGGTATTGGGAAAGTTGACAGTACAACTGATCGTGTTAATACACTTAATCTGTTAATAAACAATACAACACAGGCGCTTTTATGAAGAATAATATGCTGTATTATATGCATGGCTGATTTCTAAACAATAATTTTAGATTGTATAAGTTATCAACGTCGACAATGCTGATATCTACGGATTATTTTAAATTAAATGAAGACAAAATACCTTAAATCTTATGCGACCGTTGAGATGTAGGATAAAAGGCGTTACGGTTAACTGTGGTTTAACCATGTTAAACCAATTGGATTGTCCCAATGCACGATGGACACATGCAGAGTCTGCTAATTACTTTACAATGTTATGACCATGGAGGAATCCCTCCAAGCTATGACAGGTAAAAGTATACTCACTGTCTATTGTTATCTGGGTTTGCTCGATTATTCCACATTCCTCTTTGTTATCCTGTCAAATTACGCCACATTTCGCCGTCTCTTAGGTTTTGAATAGTTAAATCATTACTACCATTTTGTCTTACTTCCTGAGCATTCTATTAAGAATATATAAATGCATAATGTCATTAGATGCCAAATATTCCAAATTTAACTCAATGAAAACATAGCATTACACACAATAAAATAATTTATAAATTTTAGTGTGATTTAATTTCTTTCCCTCTACTTTTATAAGAAATTTATAAAATACGAAATTACAACTCATCTTTATTATATAAATGCCATGCCTACGTTATAACGATAGGCCTATAAGTTCTTTTTATCTGTTTGAAACAATAATTGTAGTATATTAATTAGTAATTGTAGTATAATAATTATATGTGATTCCAATAAATGAACAGATGTCAATATGTAGAAAGTGTTTCACAACTGAAATAATCATATATTAACGTGCATAATGAAAATACATTTTGTAAGAAATTATCACCATAAATTAATAATTATTTGTTTTTATTATGTATAAGTTAAAATGTATTTATTGCTTAATAAATTATAAAACATTTCACTTTCTGCCTCTCTCTCTCCCTTCCTCTCTCTCCTCTCTCTTGCTATAAAAACCTCCAGTTTTAAATGGTTACGGTAACTTACCTTTGCTCTTTGTTGGCGAAACAAATTCCATCCACTTGTTCTTCGTCTTTTTTGCCTTCTTTTTGGCGTCTCATTAATGTTCACCTCCTGTAGAGGTAGTCTCTCCATCCTTTCTTTTTTATTTGCATAGAATAAGCACTAGGTGTTTTACTGTAAAAAAGTGAATTAATGTATCAGTATATCCTGGTAAATCATCTTGTTATTTGTTAGAGTCAGAAAATACTATGATGCGCATTAAACCGAAATGATATGAAATTTTTAAAAATATCTATAAAAACAAGTATATATGGAAAATAGCATAGCTACCATCATCTTTATTTACTTTAGATGATTGTATTTCAAATTGTGTTGCGTGTATACTTTTTAATTTATCTTCTATATTGCTGGAGTGTAGCAACTGGTGGTATGTTTTGCAACGTCATCCGAGGAGCCCGTTGCAATTGAGACGTATCAAGGGTGTATTCAAAAATGCTTCTAATACACTCCCTCTCAAGATCCTTAAGTAGATTGTGGCTAACAATTATCACGCCACGTCGAAAAGCTTCATCGAGTAAAGTTGGAACTTTCCCTGGATCCTTGTCACATTCTTTTTGTGTGGTTACAACTATTAAGTTGTGCTGTGGAACATATGCAGGGGGTAATTTGATCTTTATAATAGACCAAAGTGTTCCACCGAACTTCGCAACAAGTCCTGATTGAGCATTTTCCTTGTGTGACTTGTAAAGGGTACTGGCAAGAACAACGGTCTTACAGGACAGAGCAGATGGTGAATCGTTATCTGAAATATTTTCTGGATCAAAGACTATAGGTGTGTTTTCTTTATTCCCGGTACATTTGGCCACAAACTCCTTGAAACGTTGTTGGACATTCTCCGAACAAGTGGAAACTTCAAAGACTATCTTCCTCCATTGCCACTGAAGAAGTTTTAATTTTGGATCCTCTTTTTGTTTTCCACCCCCACGTATGGTGTGTTGATAAAAATGGCACATATCAACATAATGCGACCTTTCTCCCCTTCTGTCGACAGAGGCATTAAGCTATGGAAAGGCAATAATTTTAAAAGAATTGGTACAACATCGATAAATTTAATTTCATATGGGGATAGCTTGTTTCCAAATCTATGGACCTGGAGCCTATGAAATATATCGGCGTGGTGTAAATATTTATTTATCATCTCACTGTTCAGACCCCACTCATAATCCTCTTCCTTCATGCTTCCCATTGGTCTTCCTTCAAGCAGTTTACGTGGAAATAAACGTAGAATTTTGTACATCATTGCAAGATGATAAAATATTAGCTGGTGTATGTTCTTGTAAGTTATCTTTGGAGTTGGTAGTTCCAACATAACCTGCAGATCTACTGGTAAATTGTGAGGATATTCCGTGTTAGGAAGGACGCCATCGAAAATGTCAGTAAATGGCATGGCATTTTCATATAAACGTAGAATTTTGTACATCATTGCAAGATGATAAAATATTAGCTGGTGTATGTTCTTGTAAGTTATCTTTGGAGTTGGTAGTTCCAACATAACCTGCAGATCTGCTGGTAAATTGTGAGGATATTCCGTGTTAGGAAGGACGCCATCGAAAATGTCAGTAAATGGCATGGCATTTTCATAGGCAAAGAAATCGGTGTCAGCCGGGTATAATATAAGTTGTGCAGATGATTTATTCAAGGATATCTTTTGAAGGATATCATTTTCATCAAACTGAATATGGAATCCGCCGTCTTTGTCTCGATGTACACCACGAGCCTTGATGTTTGCTTCCAGTCTCTTTATTCTTGCCGATCGAAATCGGGATCTTTCTTTCTTTATTGTATACGCAAAAAAAACAAACAAATGGTATACAATAGGAGCCAAGAAATAGACAAGTCTAATCGAGCTTGGCCCCTTTCTTAACTATCCCCCTCAGCCCCAATAAATAAAATAGAATAAAATAAATATATAAATAAAATAATGAAAATAAATAAATAAATAGGCATCAATCTTCATACTCAGAATAAAGTAATTTTTTCAGTTTTGAAACAAATACATTCCTCGAGGTAGTCTCTCTTAACTTAACAGGTATTGTATTCCAGAGTTTAGCACCCATATAAGAAATTCTAAATTTACCTAAATTAGTTC
>NW_022686676.1:8845-24819 GCF_011630105.1 Anneissia japonica
ATAACATCCCTTAAGCCTCGTTTTTTCACCAAGTCCGCTTCAGGAAGATCCTCGGTTACAAAAATATTACTGTTTTTGAGTAACGTCTTCGCTTTAATGTACACCTGGAATCGCTGAGGTCGGTAAAGGAATTTTGCAATAATATGACGTGGCTTCTCGTTGGGTGCTCGGGGTTTTCCTATACGATGGGCATTTTCTATATCTATACCAGGCATTTTTAATTCATTGGCAATAAGATCCTTAATTTCTTTATAGCGTCTTCATTAGATTCCTCCTGTAGGCCTCCAAATCTCAAATTAAAACTTCTAGAATATCGTTCGATTTAGTTGATTTGAGTTTCTAGTGCCTCGATGATGGACTTGTCGTTTAAAACACTCGTTGATACAGCCTTGAGCTCGATGGAATAATCGGCTACTTTCTTTTCAAGATTGGTTATCGACTCACTCGAATATCGTAGCGATGCTTCCATATCAACTTGTTTAGCTTCTATAACATCGATACGCCCAAGTATAGTGTGCTGATTGCTTAGTACCGAGTCGATCTTAGTCGAAAGCTTCCGAATCTCCCGCCTCAGCGTTTCCGTGTTTGATTGGTCGGCCGTTCCCGATGGCTCAGGCCCTAAGTCTGCAGCAGCTGATTTCTCCTTTTTTTTACCCATATTGGCCTGTTTGGTCGTCAGCTTTTCAGTATATTATTATAAGTAATAAGAATCACTTACGATTTTTGCAAAATGATCACCAATTACTGTTAATTTTGGAATTATCTATGATTTCCGACGGAGCTACTGACGAAATCGTTGTTCACTCGTGCGCCCTCATTAACTTACTGTCAGTAAGATAAGAACAGATCCTCTGTTGTTGATTAGCGAAGTTGTCCTAGGAAGATATAATTACATTAGTGGAAAAAAGTACAGTATATAATCTTATATTATTAGCTCTTAACACAGAAAAGTACCGTATCTGTTATTTGATGATCCTTACTTTTCATCGGTGGCACTCACAGACTGTGGTGCCTTCTTACATAGTACATAATATCAAAGAAAACGATCTTATAACTAATGTGACTTTAAAACAAATAATACAGTCTACTGCAGTTATTCTATATAGGAAATCTATATCAAATACAGCTAAATAATTAGCTTTACTTTCTCAATTTGTAGGCGGCCTACTAAAGATGAAAATATATAGTAATATGTTGTTTACTTTTTTATGTATTTAATCGTAGTGGATTATGAATTTTGTGAACATTGTAAATGTTAAACGTTCTATCACTTATCGGTCTTATGTAGTTTTTACATCTCCTTGGTTGTGCTATGCTATGCTATGCCAAATAACCTTGGATTATCGGGAAAGAACAGTTCGTCCTTGAAATATCCCATTATTTGGAGAAGCAGTGTGCTGTGAATGTGTGTTCTCGAGGACTCAATTAAACAATTACAATCGCATGTACTGTAGATTTAAATATATAACTAGATAAAAAAGAGCCACTGTACATCAAGTAGACAGAAAAGCAGCTGATAAAATGTTCTTAAATCGAAAATAAAACAACAGAGCTATCTTAAAGCCAATAAAAATAGTAGTAGCTGTTTATGGAATGTAAAGAAAAAAACTACATTGCAAGCATTTTGGATTTCAAATCAATATAGTTTCAAAAATAAACTATAGACCTATTGTATTAGAAGTACACCATGTTCTGACAACGATTAGCTGAGAATTGATATATCATATGATACAATCTATATGATATCAAAAATCATCATAGCCTACCACAAAACTTTATATTATATATAGGCCTATATTAAATCATATACCACTAACAGATGTACTTCTTTTACCAATTTTTCCAGCTCATACTCCATTATCCTGGTTATGCCATGATCTATGCAGATCCCCATATTTTCCAGCTTGATATCAAACAACTTCTTGGGATGTACCCGGTCGATATTCTTTGGTATTGTTGACCGGAGACCTGTAGCTTTGTCAAAAACCTTGTTACTCCACATATATATTGAAACCCAGGCCTCGAATTTGGGGATTTTATGGGCAAGGCCAAATGGCCTCCGGTATGACATGATTTTGAAAGGCACCAAGGCCAAATGGAAAGGCACCAAGGCCAAAATTTCAAGTATAAAAGGGCACCCAAGCAAAATTTGATTTAGCCTCAGTACTAATTTCTCGCGAGTGCCTTGATTCGTCGTAGCCAGGTTAGGTAAACTAGGCCTAGCCAAGCCATCGTTGTCAATGGTAATATGACTTTGTTTAGAGTATTAACTATTAATTATTTATTCAATGTTGGAATATACTGCGGCGGTCGGCGATCGTACAAAACAGTCAAATTTCAAGAAGTTCGATATCTTGTGTTGTTGCTGCTCAGTACGTCGTCATCGGAGAGGAAGCCACAACTCTAAACTGCCGTCATGAACTAGGCCTAGATTAGCCGAGCGTCAACCAATTACCATCGCCCAAAGTTAGCTGCGCAGCAAGCACATGCTTACAACTACAGTACAATGGCCGTATTCGACTGGTCGTTCTTCGTTAAACCACGCCCACCGGCGCAGTTGTAAAAAACGAAGACGACAGTCGAATAGAATTGTTGTAAATACTCGACAAAAGAAAATGGCTGTATAGTTACCGTGATACACGTTGAGTAATCAAGATTGCTTCAACTTGTGGTAGTACAGTATGGGTTTTTCGTTAAAAAAAAATATTTTCATCCAGTTTTTGAATTCTGTTAGCCTACAATTATTTTTTGACTCCACCCATGTGGTTAAATATTATAATTTTTAATTTATGAAATTTAATCTAAGTTATATTAACACAAACTCAACAATCAGCCATGTTTTTTTGGCCACATGGATAACTTAATGCTGATTAACGCACTCTGGTTTACGTTAATTTTCGTTGTCAACAAAGTCTATTTAACGAACTAGTCAAATGAAAATACTCAACGAAAATGAACCAGTCGAATAAGCGCAATGTTTACTGCAATAACCGCTCGTGTAGTACGCATGCGCACACAACGGTAACCGCAAAAACAGTTCGTATCAACACACATAGAAATTCTCTGATGTTCTGTCACTGCAACCTTATCTAGGCCTAGGCTAGCTTAGGCGACCTACGTTTCTGGCTTTCGTGTTTTCTTTCAAGATTTAAACATTCTTATTTAGATTTATTTTACATGTCAAACGATCTATATTAAGCATCGTGAGGGCACAGAGGCCAAGGCTTCAAAAGGGCAGGCAAGTAGTGGCCGTCGTCGTGCTTTACTTTCAGGGGCACCAAGGCCAACTGGGAGGGCACCGTCGGCAATGGCAGCGGTGGCTGCGGTAAAATTTGAGGCCTGGAAACCGTCCTGTGTAAGGGGTCCAACTCGTTCACCAACTATCGCGTCTTGGCATTTTGAATCACAAGACAAGTATACCATGTGTCCCTGTTTCTCTTGATCCCTAATCCAGTCGTTATATACGCATTTTCCGTCTGATGTAATGTTGGCTTCTAGGTTAAACCTGTCTTGAATAGACCTACCCTCCAGAACATTTTCAGACTGTGGATTTTATTTCCAATTAGCTCATGGACACAGTTTATGTTCGAAAATGATATGATAGTGGTGGGTCGACGACCATAAGTACGACCGTCGATATATAATCTCCATAACTGTGGCCCACGTAACAATTCCCTTAAATCATATCGTATGACCAATGATTTGTATACATTATTAATGTTTAGTATCCAACCTCCAGCAGTTTGAGTTGGTTTCCATACTTTCTCAAAGTCATCATTATGTTTCTTCTTTAGCATGCACACTTTGCGTCTAGAGGCTAACATGTTAGTTAGCAATTTTCGAAGTTCTGCAATGGCGTCTGCTACATTGTATGTGAAGCACCGTTTTCTCATCTATGTAGTACCGCTTTTCAGCTTCTTTCCTGCAAAAAATACAGTTAATGCGATCTTTAAAATATAACAGAAATATTAAATTTGGTATTATTGAAACTGTGCTGACAGATGTTTTATTTTTAAATGAACCTTGTCCATGGCCTATACGGTACTCTAAGAATTATGTTTGAGACAGCTTGATATAGAAATTTTCTTGTACTTTTATGGATTTTTATTTTATGTAACATTATCGTTAAACTAAATTAAAACAGTGGCACCAATGTGTGTGATATAGAAATTTTCTTGTACTTTTATGGATTTTTATTTTATGTAACATTATCGTTAAACTAAATTAAAACAGTGGCATCAATGTGTGTGCTTGTTTTCAGCAGTAGGGTATACAGGGAGTTAACAGAAAACACATCAACACTCCGTACCCGAATTTAGTTGAAAATCCTACGAAATAGTCTGTTGATTACTATTGTATCTCTTAAAAGTAAGACATCACGCATTGCGAAGTCATCATACTGTATGTTTTACCTGACTAGCTCTTGGAAAAGTGATGAATCTTTATTGACATTTGATGACTTTGTGTTCTTCAATACTGTCACAAAATCGGAAGCACTAAGTTGCCCACTCCATTCTCCATCCTCGCTTTCCTCAGTTGGGCGTGATAAATCACTAAATTAATAATATATTCCTGTTGTTAATAACAGAGCTAGAATAATAATAATAATAATAATATTAATAATAATAATAATAATAATTATAATAACAACAGTAATAATAATAATGATAATAATAAAAATAATAATAATAATGATAATACTAATAATAGGTTTAATTTTAATAATAGGCCTAATACTGTCCAAATAATAATGGTAGTAGCATTAATATTAACATTAATGTTAACATTAATAATAACAATAATAATACAATAACAATATTAACTATAATAATAATGATATTAATAATGTTAGTACCATAATTTTAATCATAATAATAGAATATGTTTTGTTTCTGGCCTGTTGTTTACAAATGTTGTTACGGACGGACATGTTACGGACGGACATGCCACATAAAATACATTTTGATTGGCCAATTTATGTTAAACAATGTTGAAATGAATTATACTGAAGATGTTTATGTTTAGCAATTTTTTTCTCATAAAATCTATCAGTAAATTGGTGGAAATATTTATTTAGTAATGTAACCTCAGAGTAAATGTCCGTCCGTAACGCACTTGGGTGTAATGTTCCTTGATATGCTTCAAATTTACAACATTTTTACGATTCATACTGAACTCCTTGGACATTTATAAATGTAGATGTATGGTACAATTGTTTTTGACATAAAATTTCAATTAAAGCTAGAGTACTACTAATTAAAATATTGTTACAGACAGATCTGTGTTACGGAGGAACATGTTAGGCAGTGTATGTTAAATTTACCATGGGTCAACCAAACTACACTTTAACAATTGATCAATTATTACATCCCAATATCATTTTTCAAAGGTAGAAATTTAATCAAATTATTAAGTTTAATTAAATCAAGATATTATTTAGTTTAATAACTTATTTTCTCTGAAATTATTGCAATTATATAGGGCCTACTGTAGGTTATGACAAATGTCAGTTTATGTACTGTTCAATTGCTTGAACATAAAACATTTTACAAACAATCATCATTAGAGAGGCTGTTATAATCCTAAATTTAAGAAAAGTCAATTATCATTTTAAAAATCAAATTTTTTCATTAATATTTATCATTAGGATGTTTGTTGCAAAAGTGTCCGTCCATAACACAAGAAAAATGTCCATCAACATTTTCTTTTCGTTACTAACTCAGACAAGGAAGTATTTAGTAACCAAACCAAGTCTCATTAATAGACAAGTAAAATAACTTAATTTAGCAATGAAAAATTTTTGTCATCTCTCACTTCCCCAGATAGAAATTTCTGCTAAGTTGTAAAAATTAGAAACAGCGAATTCTATCTTTTCCGTCCGTAACGCTCACATTTTTCGCTGTTCTATTTTTAGTAACAATATCAATCCGCACAAATTTTTTTTATATGATAGAGTGTATACTATTCTTGCATATGAAACATATAATGAACCAGCTAAGAGTGGCATAAAATGTTTTTGGAGAATTTAAATTGAAAGTTTTGAAAAACTGTCCGTCCGTAGCGATGGATTATACTCATTATTATTATGATGTTTATGCCGAACTTTATTTTTTTTTTGGGGAAGTTTGTGGATTACCTAATTAGCATATAAAACAAGTCAAGACGTGACTGGTCGATAGTTCGGTCATAGTGTGTCGGTCGTCCTTGTTCGTTATCTATTTTTTTAATCAGTGTTTTTGAACCAATAAAAAGTAAACACTCATACATTTGTTAAATAAAAATATTTTTAATTGCAAGTGTATTATTTAGTATGATATATTCAACCCAAGTAAACGTAGTTGAATGTACTTGTTTGACCCTGATATATAAACTTGTGAGAATCAGAAACTTGGAATTCCCTCGGCGGCGCGCGGCGACGACTGTAGCAGTATGCATGATGCTCTGTTCTGTGGTTGCTTGGATACAGTTTATTATTTTCATTTCATATCATGCAGCAGAAGGCCTAATTTAATATATAGGCTATTAATAATTATTCACAATATATTGCTCTAACAAATCTGAATAGTATCTCTCTACCTTTTACTTGTGATTTTTCTACGTTTCTGCTCTGAATAATTGAATACTGATAAGCCAATTATTTGTCGGTGTTAGTGTTGATCATGGAAGATACACCAAAAACGAAAAAAAGAAGAGGTCCATATCGCAGATGGGTAGCGGAGAAAATGCCCACCACCACCGCTACTAGTGGTAATGCCGCTGTGAATGTGATGATGGAGACTGAAAATGAGGTAAGGAAATAAGTAGGACTTAATTAAGGGCCTCAACTGGCACTGGTTTTTTGTGTGTGTTTTATTTTTTTTTTGTGTATATTTTACCAATAGTAATACTGTAAATACGCCAACCCTAACTTTATTATAACTAATAGACCTAGGCTAGGCAGCAGGCCTAACCAGCCTAGACCTTGTTAGGTAGGCCTAGGCTACAATCTGCAGTCTCTCCCAGTTTGAAAGAATAAAACAATTAATTAACGGTGGTATCACGGGGGATATTGAATTATTTGTTATTTCATTGCAAGAAATTTCGAAATTTTTAAGTGAAAAAAGACGAAAAAACAATCGTTTGAAATTTTTTTAAAATGTTGATTTAAAAAAAAGTGAAGAGTGAGAGGGTGATAAACTAATGACTAATGGCAGGAAGAATGTTTTGCAAACCCCTTAACTTGGCCGGTTACGTTCTATGCTGAAGTTCATACATAGTGTTAAGCAACTTATTTTCAAATTTGATTTTATGTCTTTTGGTCATTTTTGAGAAAAGAAAATTGGCCTAGCCTACACTTTTATTATATGATTGTAATAATGCTAATAGTGAGTAATCAAAATGCAACATACTTAAATTTTAATCGTTGAGGCACCAGTTTGGATAAAAAAAATTAATTTCTTCATAAACGAAAAGTATATTAAAAAAAGTAATAGCCTATATTTAAGTAATTTGTCTTTGTTTCTTCTGCTGTAGTATCTCTCTTTTGCCGTTACTTTTATTTTTTTTTTTGGTGTTTAATTTTTAATTTGCCATGGCTTTTCTTTTTTATATTGCCATGGTGTTTTTATTTATTTTGCCATGACATTTTTGAAATTGCTGTTGACATTTTATTAATGGTTGCTGTGACACTTACTTGCAAGCCACCGGAGCATACTGTAATACAATAGGAATTCTGTACCAAAAATAAAATGTAATATTTTCCCTATTTATTTGCAGGAAGTACTTTTCAACACCAAGTATCCCGATGTTGATGATGCATCATGTCCACCTCTCACAGATATTTACATAGGGGAAGATATTCATGATGATGATGATTCAGGTTTGCTTTTTGATTATTTTCCCCCCAAAAATGACTTTGAAGACAATGATCTGGATGAACTGCTATCTGACTTGCATTTAGCAGAGCAGCAGCAGCGTCAAGATGAGCTTGCTGATGAATTTCCTGATTCACTCAACATTTTAGCAGACAAAATTTTTGCAACAACAGAATATGAAACATATCAAATGCATACTGGTAGTGATTCAATTTTTGTGGTCCGCTTCAGACTTTCCCAGGAAACTATGCATTACCTGTTAGCACTGATGCATTTAGTATTACCTGACAACAGTCATCTTGTTGGATCGCTCCATGGTTTGAAAAAATATCTTGGCAAGTTCACTGTTTTTCCAGTAATTCGGTATTATTGTTCTCATTGCTTCACACATGTTGAAAAAAATGCAAAATGTTGTACTTATCAACATTGCCAGAAGGACAATCTGGAGCTGTGTCATATTTTATTAAACACAGTCTTATTTCCCAACTTCAAGTTCTTTTTAAACAGAAGTCATTTACTGAGCATGTCAGATGTCATCGTTTTCACCACTTGGATTCAACAGCAAATGGCAAAATAAGAGATGTTTATGATGGAGCACTTTATACAACCCTGTATGAAAAGGGAATTTTAAGCAATCCAATTTTTTTTTTTTTTTAGTTTTTTGAAGCCTATGTATGAGGAATTAACAAAGCTTGAAAATGGTGTTCATTATAAGGACCGTGGCGAAACATTTTTGTGTAAAGCTTCCCTTTTAACTTGTACATGTGACCTGCCTGCAAAGTGCTTGGTAACAAACAGTATTAAATTTAATGGGAAATTTGGTAGTTGGCACTGCTTACAGCCAGGGGAAACACACAGAACAGAAAAGGGGGGAAATTGTCATGTTTTCCCATTCATTCATGACAATCCAAATGGTCCTGTACGTACAATAGACAATGTAAAAAAAGATGTGACAACAACTGTTAGAAAACTTCAACATGTTAATGGCATTAAAGGTCCATTCTGGTTTATGTTTCTGAATAATTTTAATTTTGTAGATGGGTTTATCATAGATTACATGCATGGTGTATGTGACAAAGCTTCTAATTAAGTTGTGGTTTAAGGTAGAACATGTACAGTAAAGATGACATTTTCTCAGTCTATGAATCTAGAAAAAAGGTAACAGAAATGCTTCTTAAAATAAAACCATCTATCAACATAACCTGAGTTCCGAGATCACTTGATGAATTGGCATATTGGAAAGCATCAGAGTTTAGACATTTTTTACTATACTGGGGTATCTCAATCCTTAAAAATATTCTAAGCACTGTTTATTTTCTTCAATTTTGCCTATTAGTTAAGTCAATTTATCTTTTCTAAAAAGAAGATATTAGCCTAGAAGATGTAGCCTTAGCTGAAGCATGTTTACATGAATTTGTTAGGAAATTTGCTGACCTTTATTCTATAAGATATGACAATGAATATACATCAACTAGTTCATCTTCCTCAAACAGTTAGGCTAACAGGACCTTTGTTCGTCAACAATTGCTTTGTTTTTGAGGACCTAAATGGCTTTGTTGTTTCCCATATTCATGGAACCCAAGGTATCGATACACAAATCATTCAAACTCTTAATCTCATACAATCAATTCCAATTTTGTATGACAAATTTGCCATAAATGATGTTGAAGCAATGGCATTTTTGCAGGACATGAAAGGTGGAATTCACAATTCATGGAAAAGTATTCTCCATGGTATATTCCAAATAGATAAATGTAAAAATAAAATTGTTACAAGGCGATAACTTTAAATTTGGTTCTGTCATATACTTTGCAAAGATAGAAGAATCTACACTAAATTATGTGGCTTTGATAACCCCTTTTAACAGACTGTCTTATAATAGCAAGGAAAATATTCATAAAGTACAATCTGCATCAAGCAGCATTGATATTATAAACTTGAAAGATCTAATAACTACATGTTTGTATGTTCAAACAGATAACAATAATAATTATGTAGTGAAATACAGGGGTTTATTTAAGAGCCGGCGGCCGGCGCATTCGATCGGTTACTACGATGTTTTCGCCGGCTACTTCAATCAATGCAGTACAAAAATTAATACAAAAACCACCAATATAAATAGCGCAACAGGCCTGTAAAGAACCTTATTTACCTACACGAAGTTAATTTGCAATAGTATGCACTAATTTCGATGTTCCTTTCTGTTGAAAGTTCGTTAAAATGTCTACCAATTCTCAGACTCCATGTTTGACTTTCATGAACTCACGGCGTAAACAAAGTTAAAGTTCAAATTCCGGCAGTCGCGCCTGGGTGAGTCCATCAAAGAAGCCACGCCTCCAAATCACATGTTAGCCAATAAGATAATAGAAATTTCTCCTCCACCACGTGCTCAGGTGATGGCGATATACATTGCCCAAACTCTTTTTCCGTACATTGGGCTTCCGGGTTTTCTTACCGCGGAGAAGAAAAAAACACATCGTCATTTTTAAATTAATTTGTGTATGACTATGAACCTTTTATTTTCATTTTACTAGCCCTCTTTGTGATGACATAGATATTTCGGAAATGATACATAATAAAAAAAAAACCAACACTGGCTCAAATTCGTTTACACTCGGTGGCGGAGGTAGCAAGGCGAACCAACTATATTGAATGTTGTTTACACTCACAATTTCAGAGTTATAGATAGTAGGTCTACAATGATTAAAACGGCAAAGCAAGCCCAAATCGTCTCAATTCACGACATCACATGAGACATTTTTTTCCAATGTGGTATCCATTCCTTTTCGATATCTGCGTAAATTTTAGAACTAGTTTTTGCTCTCCTTAGATGTTTTCTTCAACGCAGATCTAGGGCGCATAGGCCTAAATGGTGAATCCCCACAAATTTCAACATATTTGTGAAAAGTAAACAACTTCATCATTATAAAAATTGTATTTTCAATTTATTTTGGTGGATTTTATTAAATGTTTATAAACTTAAAAAAGAATGTATTTCAATTATTGAATCAATATTCTGACCTTAAATTCCGATGTTGAGCTCGAAAAATTTGTAAATTCTAGGCCTATTAACCTACTCAGTAAGAATACTAATTAATGAGGTTGTGCATGTGATTGCACATGTGCAACCACTGTGCAGTGTATACTAAGAAGTTCAAATGGGAAACTAATTTTCCGTACCATAATGACATACCACGATGTTCAAGCATCATCAATCAATGTGTTTGAATCGATATTAGGCCTACAGGAAAATAATTTGTAAATAAAACATTGTTCATTTTGTAGGATGCTTGAAACCATACAAAGTTATGGAAATTCATATGAGTGAGTAGTGTATGTGTGTAAACTTGTCTCTTTCTTATCTGTGCCTGGGATAGCCAGCTAAGTCCTGGTCCTAGCAACTGAGGTAGGCTGCAGGCTTATATGGCGCCTAAGCCTGCCAAGGCCTAGATATAGCCTACACAGTGGCTGTAGGCCTATCTAACCTAGGCCTAAACTCACGATACGATATTTTCAGCTATTGTATAATATTCCTCTCATGAATTAAATTTAGGCTTTTTGAGATTCGCGAAAGTTTAATGTCGCGAAAACGGCCGAAATTATCAATTCGCGAAAGTTTCTGGTTTACAGTATTTATTTAGGTTAGGCCTATGTATGAAGATACAGTATATGTAAAAATATCAACTTTTTTTACAGCTCATAGTTGATTCTGAAAACTGTTAAAAAAAAAATTATGTAGAGAAATGCCATCAAATGGGCTTAAAAAACTCTAATACCCTGGAGCGCAATGGCGCTTCGACCCCTTGACCCCCGACCAGGGCTTTGCCCCTGGACACCGATGGGGGCCTAGACGCCCCCCTATACCCCTGGCCTATTTCAATTTACTCTCCTGTTACTTTCAAATATCTCCTGCTACTCAAATTCATAAATAAACCCCTGAAATACCAAATAAATATGAGAAAGATTAAGGTTTAAATTATTAATATCATCCCTGCAATAACTTTCTCAAATTATGCCAAATAGCTTTACATACAGATCATTTTTTTTTTTTTAAGTGTTATATGTAAAGGAATACGGTAGCTTTTTTAAAGTGTAAAGTATTTTACAATGTACATACTGTACTGCTTTGAAACCATTATCGGAAGTACCAGTGTTTGACAGGGAATAGTGTTTTATCATGTACAGTATTGTGTAGCAAATCCATTGAAGAATACTGTAGATAGGCCTAATGAGGTGTTAAAAGGATTAAAGCTGCAGTTTACACAAAATACTAAATTGGAGTGAATTGGAAATTAGTTTAACAGCTCATTAGAGATTTGATAACTGCAGGCCAGACAGGTCAAACAGTCTGTGGTTACGGTCACACTAGAGTCTCAAGCCTGGCTTGACTCACCGCGGGTGAGATTTTCGTAATATGACCGCACCTGGATCGACTCGCGCCTGGTGTGACCTCGATCTCAATCTACCTATCTTGATCCCGTCTCAGCAACCAGATTGACCCTGGCGTGACCGGGATTGACATTTCCTCGTCGGCTGTCGACCAATCACAGTCGATGACGCCGTTGCGTTTAGAAGTTCTTGAATAAAAAACCCGCGATTTCTTCATGTGTGTATTATAATAAGACGCAAGTTTCATCAGTTGTCATTTATAAATGCACTTATCAATCCGAAAATCGCCATTACATCCGAGCCTAGACCTAGCAAAAATATCCTATAGGATCCTATAGGATGCTATAAGACAAAATCCTATAGGATCCTATTGGACAAATTCCAATAGGATTCTATAGGTTTTTCGCCAATAGGTTCCTATAGGATTCTAAAGTGGCCTATAGGATCCTATAGGGCTATAGGCCCCTATAGGGATCCTATAGGGACCTATAGGATCATATAAATGGACCTATAGGATCCTAGGGCCTATAGGATTCTATAGGCCCCTATAGGATCCTATAAGCCCCTTTAGGATCCTATAAGCCCCTTTAGGATCCTACAGGCCCCTATATGTTACATATACTTTTTATGCAAACTGGTTTTCTAATGGGTTTTCAACTGTTTTCTACTATGGGTTTCCAACAGGTTTCAATTCCAACTGGTTCAACTGGTATTCAAAAAGTTATGAGGTCCAACTGCTTTTTCCACTGGGTTTCAATTCTAACTGGCAAACTGTTATCATTAGTAACTCTGAGTCGCTGCAATATCTATTTACTGTACTTACTCTATCACCAAAATAATTTAAACAACATTTTTGTTAATACTTATTACTGTGCATTTATTATTAAATTCCACCAACATACTCTGACAATTTAAAAATTATTTATCATATTAATATCTAAATGTAAATTATATATTTCTTTAATACATTCAATGCAATATTTTAAATTTAAGAAAATACTGTATTTTTAAAAAATTTAAAAATACATTAAGGATTAAATTAAAAGATTATAGATGATTACAATACAATTTATTTATTTATTTTAAAGAAAAAAATTACTAAATTTAGAAAATATAAATAAATCAATTATGTGCACTTTGCAGAAAGGTGAACTAAAAAACAAAAACAATCAACAGATCAATTAATTACTTTTTCACTTGCCAATTATCTTTTGTTAAGTGAAGTACCGATCGAAGTGGGAGCTTTCTACAGCTTTCGCCTCCTTGGTATGGCCGTATGATTACAAATATTGTTGTTTTTTTTAATCAGTCCTGAAAAAGAAATTGAAATATCAATTATTATTATTTGAAAAAAAAATATATAACATAGTGGCTTTCAGTGGCTGTGAGCTCTTATAACAATAAAATAATAATAGTAGACGTAAGGCGAATAGAAAAATTTGTTAGATTATTACTCCACCCGCAGATTTTTAAAAATGATGCAATTTTTGACTGGAAATACATTTTCCTTAAAAACAATAAAATTAAACCATTTTTTATACAATACTTACAATATTCTTGCCAAATAAAAACAGTCCCTCTCATCAATTAAAAAAAAGCAATAATCTATTGTAGTGTTCTGATTTTTTTTTTAAAGTGATAATTTAATTTAGTTTTTTTCTATGTGCCCTTACATTTGCATATTGTTAGGCCCTCATTGGATTAATGCCTATGGAACATCTCCTTGGGGGAGTATTCCATAACGCTGCAGCAGGTACATCAGCGCATGTTGGTATTTAACTTTACCAGGTACCCACTTATACTCCTGGGTGGAGAGAAGCAATGCAGATAAAATGCCTTGCCCAAGGACACAAGTGAAATACACAGTGAGGGGATTGAAACCCCGACCTCAATGTTGGGACCGTTTCCCCTGGACCAAACCACTTCTACTTATTGACCAAAGTCAGTGGCAATTATAGACCTTAAGGGCCAGTATATTAATCAGCTTTTTTCTGCCAGGACCATAGACCCTCCTTCAAACCATGTGTCATAAATCAGCCATGTGTTAATACATCAAGAAAGTCAGTCACCAGAGCGAACTGGAGCTTCTACCCCATACCTCTATCAGTTCCCTGCACTCAGGCCCTGGCGAAGTATGTGCATTACAATTAATACTACCTGGAGCCCTATGTGCCCCACCAGACCCTGGCAAAGTGTGTGCTTTACATTAATACTAATTTTAACAATAATAAATTTTATGCACCTGGCTGGTATATTAAAATTTGACATAAAAATTATAAAATTTTACTCATCATTGAGCATTAAGAATACAGTATGACGTGCTACTATATCAATCAATCTAACTCTACTGTAGGCCAACAACACAAAAAACCCAAATAAGTATGTTTCATGTAATTGACCACAAGGCTTTAGGCTTAATGTTTACAATTCACATTGTAATTACCTTGTATTTGTATTACCAGTGCTGATCCATCCTTCTGTAGTTGTGAGCACAGGTTTCTCTTCTTTGATAGCCAACAATGGTCGATGGGATGAATGATTTTCACACGTATCTGTGAGATGTGCCAACACTTATCTGAAAATTCAGAGATTTGAAATATGTTACAGTAAAAAACAATTGGTTAATGAGCAACAATTGACAGGGTAACTATAGAATTAAAACGATAACAATACTAACAATACTAACAATAACTTATCAGATCAACTTACCTGTCCATCATTATCTGTTTTTTTTTCCATCTTCATTTAGGTACTTTCCACTACTCTACCATGTTCTGTTGAATTAAAGACATAAAATGATTGTAATACAGTACATTGCAAATTATAAAAAGGACAATAAATTTTTAAGTAGGTGGCTTTCTAGTCAAAACAGCAATAAATCAAAAAGTCGAAACGGCAACACCTTTTTACCAGAACGGCAATGGATCAAAATGGCAATAAGTCAAAACAGCAATAAACCAAAATAATAATAATAATAACAATAATAATATTATTATTATTATAGTAATACTAATAGGCCTAATATTATAACAACATTCATACAAAGAAATTCAATAATAAAATGGGGAAACACAATATTAAAGCAGCAGACATTCAAATAAATAAAACTTTAAAATACATTAGACAAAATATGAGACAAAACAATTTATGTACAGTAATTAAAAGTTTTAAAAAAATCGGGGAAAAATAAATAATAATAATAATTGGCAGGGCCTAGGCCTATGCCCTAGCCTAACCTAGTAGTAGTAGAGTAGGTAGCTAGGGCCTAGGCCCTCCCGAGCATATAGGGCTATGGCCCTAAAAACTAGTACTCCTACTACTACTACTACTAGGCTAGGCCTCCTAGGCCGAAAGACAGACTGAGACAGACAGCAGTAGGCCTAGGGAGGCTTAAATTAGCTACGCCTGGCCTAGCTAGGCCTATAACTATATTAGTAGTAACTAGGCCTAGGCCTAGTAGAATGTAAGGTACTGTAAATGATAGGGTAGGCTCAGTCTCAGTCTGCCCTGGCTTTGTATTATTTTTTTATTAAATTAGTATGGTTGTATAGTATTCTTATCTTACCTTTTTCTATCAACTCTGCATCATCAGCTGCTGCACCGCCGTCCTACTAGCCTAGTAGTAGTAGGCCTAGGCTAGGCCTAGCAGCCACTGGCCTGGCCTAGCTAGCTATGCTACGGCTTCGTCGGCTAGAGGCTGTATGAAACATTCAATCAATCAAGTTGTGTTGA
>NW_022686677.1:0-1416 GCF_011630105.1 Anneissia japonica
TTAACTGTATACATCACATTCTATTCAAAAGACAACAGGTTGTACAAACTGTTTTGCTCATCTAATAATTACAGTACTAAACATAGCAATGAAGCAAACTTTACATTTTGTTTTGATTAGAAAAATGTAATAATGTATAATCTCTAACAATGATTAACATTTTCAACAGGTCCTCCTACTTAATTGCTTCAAGAATCTTTTCTTTATAGAAATACGCAACGATACCCACAGCAGCAATGGTGGAGGTTGCCGCACAGAACTTCAAGAAACCTGGAACTGACGGTATCACCGTATCAATTATGCTTGTCTCAAAGGGAAGGGCAGGAATCTCCTGTAAAAGAAATAGCAAAAATATTATTAAAAACTGATTAATATTATTCAACAGTATAATATTCAGTGGCAAATACTTGTTGGGCAATAAACGCTTGTGTTTACGAATGTTTGAACTATAATTGCATTTCTATTCCTCACTACAAACGTTCAGGCTACAGAAAATTATAGTAATTATGTATGTGAATCTTGTGATTAGTTTTGATTAAAAAAAATATGACCACTAATACACATATATTTATATTTACAAATATCTACTTTTTATAGGCTATTATATTGATCAGTGCTTCCCACTTTTTTCCCCCCGAGGACCCACTTGGTTATTGGCCTTACAACGCAACCCAACTCAGAAAAGAAATAAGTTCACTCATCAGGCTTTTATGTGAGCTGTAAAAACAATGATAGGAACGACTCGGCCGAGATATTGAAAGCCTATTCCTTGAATCAGATTTTTGCGAAATTATTTTTATTTGAAAGCACACTGTTTTATTTGTATTTTCACAGCAATGACATTAACAATTCTAATCAGTCTATTAACTATTATATAAATCAGTTTATTAATTACAATTAAAATTATCACTATTGACATTTTTTGGTTTTATTTCAGTGACAGAATAAAAATCGATTAGATTTATATGTACAGGGACATTTTCACGACCACTGGAAAGTATTGGCGACCCATATTTCACGCAGTTTGGGAGGCACTGATATTATCACTTTGTCTATACCTTTGACTCCCAACATCACAGATTAAGAGAGGTGGTTGGAAGCATTGCTAATCGTTGCCTAACAGCTGTTTGATGCCAATTTAAGTCACTACTAACAACTCTTTTACCAAATCTCAGAGGGCCATTCTTCATCCTCAATAAAATCTCTTTTAATCTGAAGTTTGTGTTTGAAAGAAGTTTTTAAATTGGGTCAGCAAAAAATAAGTAAATTTAGCATGCTAATGTCATGGTTCCAGTAGTCCAATTTATTTTTAATACAAAGGAAAATTCAGTTAATAATAATTTCATCTGTTACAATTATAAAGAGCACAACTTCTATAAGGGTGACAGAAATATATATTTTGCATATACAGTATAT
>NW_022686678.1:0-1569 GCF_011630105.1 Anneissia japonica
AATACAGTGTAGGCCTACCATGAAAATTGTATTTTTTTAAATAATGCTTTATTTTATATTTCCATCGATGACTTTTAGCATACTTTTGAACAGGTTTCATCTGATTAATGTAAGGTGGTATAAATTACAAAAGCCTTAATATTATACACATCAACGATTATATCCAAACGCATTAAATTTCCGAATCGTATTTTTGAGGGAAAAAAAGTGTTTATAAGTGCATTGCTGTTTTCGTCTAAATGAACTAGACAGGTATTTAATTTTTTTATATCAAAACATTTTTTTAATAGAAATGGTTTAATACATGATTTTTCATAAATTCCAACTATATTTTGTATGGTTTAGTAAGTTTGATAATATACGCATGTGCGGGCGGTAGAACTCGTCTAGAAGTTCGCGAGACTCGTCCAGCATTGGTGGCTTCTTTTTGCCGGTATTCGCATGTTCATTTTGACAAACCTTTCGACGATCATCATCTGATTGTATATCTATAAAATATAAAATAAATATAATAGCTTGCAAACGTGTTTATCTTCTATTATTATTATTACTATTATTATTATTGTTATTATTATTATTAATATTATGTTACTAAAATATACCTTAAGGGGAACTTAGACAATGGAGAGAGTACAGAACAATTATGAAAACGACGTTAAGGGGAATGTAACACAAATGATATTCCCCCTAAGTCCGAGTTAGTGCTAGGTGGTTATTATTATTATTATTATTATTATTTTTATTATTATTATTATTATTATTATTATTATTATTATTATTATTATTATTATTATTATTATACTGCGTCTGATGTGCGCTCGTGTGAACCAAGCCTAATTCTCTTCTATGCTCCTATGTATTTCTGTATGAAATACGCAATCATGCTTCCATACTTTTGCGTATGAAGCGATCTTATCTTTATGCACGCCAACCTGATATCATTTGTATACTCAATTTTAGTAGTTTCTGTTGATGTTAAATGTAAATACTTACCTAATCCTAAAAACATATAGATTCTTTTAAGATATTCGACACAGTTTGAGTTCCAATCTTCTGTCGTCATAAAAAATAGTTGATCACGTGGGAATACATTTAGCCAATCTTGCGTGAAAACGTCATACAATCCTACATTAAGCCTCACCTACATTTAAAAAAAACATAAAACAATTTCAAATGCGTTTCTATCTACTGCGATAGACACTTTAAAGTTATCAAAATACTGTACATCAATTAACCAACAACAAAAATAAAAAACATTTGCAGACGTTGAGGTCTCATTAAAAAATATTTGGTTATTAATTGCAAGTGCTCACAGAAATAGGGCAAGAAAGCAAAACATTATCGATGCGCTGTGTACTATTTTTGAACTGCTCTATTTAATGATATACTTTTCAATATAGTAAGTTCCTTCTGAGTTTATTGAAAACCACTCAATAACACAAAATAGCACACTGCGCGCAACCAATATAAACAAATATACAGTACAGTAATTGGAAAAGAGGAGACAAGAGTAGCTGGTACCGTTTTACTGGGTGTCTACCCAGTCACTTACACGAAGAGACCCTTAGA
>NW_022686679.1:0-1320 GCF_011630105.1 Anneissia japonica
TGAATAAAGTGGAAAAAGGGTCCCCACAACAAGCAAGCTTTATAACGTGCGCCCTGAGGGGCCCTGCAACACATTAAAATTCATAAGGTATACATCCAGAAACCGAACATTAAATATGACTTACAGTATTTCCAAATGTTATCATAAAATACTTCTAATGAATTACTTACAACTAAAACAAATATAGAAAAATAATATTACAATATAATATACATTTGTTATGATTTTAGATGCATTGTTGACTAAGGAATTAGTCAACTAGTAAATAAGTGCTTACTTGAGTTTTTCTGTTTTTCTTTCTTTTTTCCAGCTAATTCTGAGCCACTCAATGCCAAGCAGTTCTTAACAAATGGAATCTCAACAAGCTCTCTGAAGACAAGAAGAAAAAGAATGTAAGACCATGAAATGTATGTGAGATGCAAGAAGTAGACAATCTATTGTGGTTTTTATGTATTTCTTTATTTTTTATTTTAGGTTACTCTGAGTGACCCTATGGCAAGCATCAACATGGACACAGATCACAGTTTAAAAAGTCTGAATTGAACATCTCTCATCATTGCCATATGATTACTATTGTTTCTTTGTGTTATTAGCTAATTACAATGTACAATATGACATACATAGCTGTAGGTCTCTGCTGGAAGTTCCTCCTCAACATCGTCCGTATCAAGTGGCAGATATCTACTGAGTACTCCTTCTCAATGTCTTTTAAGGCATCTTCTAATGGTGGGTTATTCTGCTTCATGTCGAACATAAGACTATGAACTTCAGTAACCTAAAACAAAGAATCAATTCATAATTTTTATGAATTTTGGCATTGTATATGTACTTATGTATGAATTTTTTGTTATATTCATCTGCCAAGTAATACAATTTCTTGTATGTTTATATGGACAAATAACATTTCTTGAATCTTGAATTATAAGGTCCATCATCTAAAATATTATTAGGACTAAAATATCTACAAGGCATAACAGGATGTACTACATTGATGATACACCTATCTGCCTACCACTCTCACCTGCATACTTTTACAGGTGGCCATTTCTAGGAGGATGCATCCTAATGACCATACATCACTCCTTTCATCATAAGGCCTCTCCAACACCTCTGGTGCCATCCAGATCATTGAACCTATACAAATCAGAAAAACCAACAATTACAAAAAAACACATATGAAATGAGATAATTAAAAATTGTCTGTGGCTACCTTTCTTAATTAATATTATTATTATTCAACACAAATGAACATTTCTTGCATGTTTCTGGAAAAAATTGAGCCTGCATTGCAAAGCTAAATGGTCTAGCTGTATTTAACCA
>NW_022686680.1:0-557 GCF_011630105.1 Anneissia japonica
TTCATCGAAACTAATGGCGACGTTCACACATGGGGTGTAAGCGAGCGAAGAGAGTGCACTCTCTAATCATAGAGAAAGACACAGTTTCTTTGCTCTATGCTCTAATACAGTGCATAGTAATTATTCTACTAAATTAGTACATAAGAATTATTATACTGTTAAATGAAATTAGATTTAAGCAAAATACAATTAAACTTAAATTAAATGTATTACCTATAATGATAATTTATGGATAAATGATTAACGTGTTTACCATAGGGATGACTAGGCCTACCTCACCTCTATCATGTGTGCGACACGTAATCTCCCCTGTGGTGCCTTCAGGATAATCACGGCAAATAAATGGCCACTCATATATTGAACTAAAGCTGGTACAGTTTGCTTTTGCGGCCTCACATGTTTCTTTGCATGGCATCACTGGGTCCGGATCAGTAATACACTGTGGGTAGAGCTTCGAACACAACAGGTAATATGTGTCTTTGTGACAGGCTAAAATTTCGTCTATGTCTGGTGGGATGGAACCAGCAATTTCATTGTCATTCGGAAAGTGTGTCTGT
>NW_022686682.1:0-1773 GCF_011630105.1 Anneissia japonica
TGTCATTTTTAAATAACCCAAAATTATTACAGTTTTCCCTCCAATTTGATAACCTGAAAATTAAGTGTGGTGTCGTAGGGTGTAGTCACCATATAGAAGGTTAGCTTTTGTGTTGAAAGATTGAAGATTGTTATTTTGGGTCTTTGGAAGAGTGGTCTTGAATTATTGGTGCACTGTATTGTTATGATTACTTTTGGCATATCACTTTGAATACATAGATTCTCTTCATCTACAAGCTATTTTTAAATATTTATTTAATATTTTATATATTTATATATTTTTACCAAAGCTTACTAAAAGAGACATACTAGTAGGGGTTGGGAAGGTGGTACAATTATCAGTATTATTGTTGTCATTGTTATTATTATCATAATAATTTAATTATTTTTTTAGGCCTATTGTTATTGTTGTTATTGTTTACTTAGTTGTCAATTATATTTGTAGGGGTATGTACGCCATAGCTGACCCAATGAAGATTGAGGATCTGATGTTCCACATCCAAGGGGAGTGGATGCGCATGTGTACCAGCGTTACAGAAAGCGAGTGCGAACGAGCCAAGAACCTGCTCAAGACAAACATACTCCTTCAGCTTGATGGTAAGCAGCATTGCTAAAAGAGATACAACCGCAAGAGTGCAGCTTAGCTCAGTCAACTAAACCGGTGATAATCACTGTGTGTGTACTGAACCGTGGCGATCTCTTGGTCCCCCGGTTCAATTCCCATCGCTTTTCTCCTTGTGTTTCAGCTGGAGTGCTGAAATGCAAGTTTTGGATGAGACAGTTAAGCCGTTGGTCCTGCGTTTAAATAACTCATGTGCATGTTAAAGAACGCAGTACACTCTTCGAAAAAGAGTAGGGGATTGTCTTCCAGTGTACTGCCCAATCACCACCAGAAGGACCCCGCTGGGAATAAGTCATAGGACTTTGTGGGTTATTTTTGGTTTGTATCACACCAAAGAACCCCAGTATTCCTATACATGATTTCCATGAGAACAAATTCTACATGGGACCCTGCTTGATGTCACATAGAATTGCCAACATATTGAAATCAGACATGAATTTTTTATACCTATTTAGCAAAGCCGCCACCAGCCAATAATGATGCTTTCAAATAAAAATACAATTTTATTTTTTGACCAGTTAGCACATCCGCTGATAGAAAAAAAAAAAATTTTGTTATCTATTTTTATTGCGTCCGTCGCTGCATTGAAATCTCCCAAAATAAATATCTTTATTTTTCCTTAATTATTTAAATTTAAAGCATTTATCAATCCCATTACTACACTGTTTATGTTTACCAGTCAAAAAATGTTTTCCCAGCTCATCTGACAATCTTTAAAAAAATAAGTGTGCTTAAACAAGGTAATGAGAAAGTCTCACCTCACCATTGGCTTCACAACGGTTTTAAATATTAATGAAAATTTTTATAATTTTTTATGCAATCTTGAATTTTTTTTAGTTGAGGGCGCTAATTGTTTACGATCCACCTATGCCTAGGCATACGCCTCTCTTGGGTCTATTATGTCTTTGGTATTCAATTTCAACATAATTTTTCCAAAGGAATGAAAAACAATTTACAGCGTTCTCACTCAGAGCAGAAAATCAATTTTGTCATCACTCAGGTGTAGCCAGCATTGTGCAAAAAATTTTATGTTAGCGCGAATAATTGACTATATTGAGGTGTTTTTCGGCCTTTTAGGTTCAACTCCAATCTGTGAAGATATCGGACGTCAGATGCTTTGTTATGGTCGACGTATCCCTCTGCCGGAATTAG
>NW_022686683.1:0-521 GCF_011630105.1 Anneissia japonica
CTATCAAGAATGAATACACTATCAAAAAGTATTATTGCATGTGACAAGGCTCTTCGTAAAGTTACATTACATATTTGTCGAATGAGGGCGGTATGGTCAAATCATTGATCAAAATAAAATGCTTCTACTGTACAACAACAAATATATATATGTATAGAATGCAAGATAAAAATCAGTATAATCACGTAATTGTTTTAAATATCAAACTCCCACAGTAATTTAGACACGTGGATGCGGTATTGCCAGAAAAAACGTCATTTTTTGAATAAAAATATATCATTTTTTACTGAATGGATAACACTATACGTCAACATAAATTTATTTTAAAATAATGTTACTATAGTTACAAATTAGTCTAACAACATATTAAAAGAAATGTGTTGCCAGGCTCATTTCAAGTAATTTAAAACTTAATTTTGTACTGTATTGCCAGAAAGCAGCATTGTTTTTATCGAAAATTAATTAACATAAATATACATCATTTTAATGAACAGTTAACGCTATAAAATATAATATAATTG
>NW_022686684.1:0-697 GCF_011630105.1 Anneissia japonica
AAAACAATGAAAAAACGGTGTATAATCATTGAAAGTTGACTTGCGGAACACAAATTTATTAAGCTCTAACAAAATTTCGATAGCTCCTGCTATCTTCATCAATTTAACGTTGATTTAAAATATATTTTTTAACAAGTGGATATAAATAAATATAATCAATAATTGTAATCAAAACTATGAATACAACAATTAGCATTTCTTTAATAATGCTATT
This sequence comes from Anneissia japonica, assembly GCF_011630105.1. NCBI lineage: Eukaryota > Metazoa > Echinodermata > Crinoidea > Comatulida > Comatulidae > Anneissia > Anneissia japonica. The sequence continues at coordinate 215 of NW_022686684.1, forward strand.
GAATTAAAACATTATACATAGGTTGGTTGTGTCATTAAAGGAGTGGACATTAGATGTTACAGAATGTAAACTAAACTAAATACATTTAGTAGTTTGTTGTAAGGCCATAAAGCATTTTTGGGAAAAATCGTAAAATGAGTAGGAATATAATTAATTTTAGAATATTCTATTTACAGCCATTTAAACATATTGTACTTACTGTATTTAATTTATTTAAGAAACCATGGATATTCCAGTAGATGAACATAGATTATTAATATTGATATTATTTTTTGTTAACTGTGCTTACATCCAATTAAATCACTATTATTAACACATAAACATCATGTTGATCATGTGATATCCTGGTACATGACCTACATGCCTGCCAGTCTAAAACAGTTAGTAAAAAAATATGATTGATTTGAAATAAAAGGCCAAATCAGGTATAGAAAGTTCATAGGCCGAAAATAATAAACAGTCCAGTAAGATTGTGAAATACAT
>NW_022686685.1:0-1775 GCF_011630105.1 Anneissia japonica
CATTTTCTATTCTTTTTTATTTCTTTTCCCTTTCCAGTTTTTCCTTTCCGTTCTTTCTTTTCCTTACTTTAATTTTCTTTTCCGTTTCTTTCCCTTTCTATATTTACATATGTTTATATATCATTTGAAAATGATAATTAGCCATCTCATAGACATGAGGTCTATTCTGTATTAGTGTCTTCACACCATTAATTTGAATATTTGATTTATGAAATATATAATTTCATTCATGCTAAAACTAGCTTTAATATAAATGATGTTTAATATCTGCATCTATCTCTCTCCTTCTGCACTTGCCCTCATACCATACAAAGCAGTTATTTACTTATTTTTTTTATTTTCATTACTTTCGATTGATTACCAATTTGTTATTCCTTAAGATTTTTCTATTATTTTTTTTAATTTCCATTTCTTTCATGTACCTTTCTTAATTGGCAATCATTCTGAAATCCAACAAGGCTCCCTAAGCTGTCCGGGCCCCTTAAATTTTTCAAAATTAAAAATTGTGGGGAAAAAGAAAATTATACTGTTTTCAAATTTAAGTCTGAGAATGCCACTTTTGGCCATCTTGAGGTGCAATAATGATAAATGTTCTTACCTCGACCGAAACCGTGGTGGGGCTGAGGTGGTCTAGGCCCTCCATCTGTCAAAGTCCTTCCCTGGCAGTGGCATATTTAGGAGTCTTGAAATGGGAGACTGATGTGGTGGGGTCACGGTGATTCAGTCAGAGAAAAGCTAACTTGCAAAATAAGGTGATTTGACGTGATTTAAATACTAGAGCGTCATTTATGGGGGCGCGAGTAATTTTTTTTTTTTTGTGGAGTAATGTCAAAGCTTCCAGGGATTCCCCTACCCCACTACTGTAGCTGTAACTCAAGCCCTCGGTTGACGCTTCACATCACAGGGCCTGGCTATAAAATTACATGTGTTAAAAAAATACATCCAGATATCTTATCCAGAAGTGATTTCTTCAAACTTGGATCCCCTGCTTTATCCATTGTGATTTGCCTTGAAGGCAATGCTAAGAAGGCTAGATTTACAAAACATTATTTCCTGCAGCTGAAAATCTGTAGATGTTGATATGAAGTGCTTTTAAAAAAAAAATATTTATCTCTTGTTATATCCTTGTTTTTCTTTTTTATGCATCAATTCCAGTGTTGTTATAACAAATGGTGAACTTTACTATCTAACAACAATCGTTTTTAATTGTGATATAGCTACTGGTAATGCCTGCTCAAGCAATCCCTGTCTGAATGGTGGAGCCTGCAGTTTGAGCGGAGCAAGTTTCACTTGTCAATGTCCAACTGGTTTTTCTGGTACAATTTGTCAAACGACGACAAGTAAGCAAAATTTTTTTGCAGCTTTAAAACCAGTCTATTTTGTGAATACTTTACTTGGATAATCAACAAATTTTTTTTGCTGAAGCTGAACACCCCTTCAAACAGCTGGATTTCAGTGTCAATGGGCCTCTCAACAAGGTTCCCTAGGCTGTCCTTGCTCCTTAAATTTTTCAAAATTAAAAAAATGTGGGGGAAAAAAGAAAATTATAACTGTTTTAAAAGTCTGAGAATGCCACTTTCGGCCTTCTTGAGGTGCAATAATGATAAATGTTCTTACCTCGACCAAAACCGTGGTGGGGCTGAGGTGGTCTAGGCCCTCCATCTGTCAAAGTCCTTCCCTGGCAGTGGCGTATTTAGGAGTCTTGAAATGGGAGACTGATGTGGTGGGGTCACGGTGATTCAGTCAGAGAAAAGCTAACTTGCAAAATAAGGTGA
>NW_022686686.1:0-411 GCF_011630105.1 Anneissia japonica
GGGTTAGGGTTAGGGTTAGGCAAAGTAAGATAGGCTAAAACAAACACTATTCCATTGAAAGTTTGAAGTTTTTCGGAAAAGTACTCGAAATATGGCGGAAAGTCAAAAATTTTGCACTAACTGCTCAACTCGGCGAGATAAGCACTTTTGTGCAAAAAGTGACAATGTTAAAAAGTTGAGTCAAAAATGTAATTTTTTTTTTTGTTAGGTTAGGGTTAGGGTTAGGGTTAGTGTTAGGGTTAGAGTTAGGGTAAGGGTTAGGGTTAGAGTTAGGGTTAAGGTTGGGTTAGGGTTAGGCAAAGTGAGATAGGCTGAAACAAACACTATTCCATTGAAAGTTTGAAGTTTTTCTGAAAAGTACTCGAAATATGGCAGAAAGTCAAAAATTTGCACTAAGTGCTCAAATCGGCG
>NW_022686686.1:430-625 GCF_011630105.1 Anneissia japonica
TTTGTGCAAAAAGTGACAATGTTCAAAAGTTGAGTCAAAAATGTAATTTTTTTTTTTTGTTAGGCAAAGTGAGATGGCCTGAAACAAACACTATTTCAACGAAAGTTTGAAGTTTTTCTGAAAACTTTTTGAAATATGGCGGAAAGTCAAAAATTTGCACTAAGTGCTCAACTCTGCGAGATAAGCACTTTTGTG
>NW_022686687.1:0-623 GCF_011630105.1 Anneissia japonica
AGCCTGAAACAAAGACTATTCCATTAATAATTTGAAGTTTTTCGGAAAAGTACTCGAAATGAGGCGGAAAGTCAAAAATTTGCACTAAGTGCTCAACTCGGCGATATAAACACTTTTGTGCAAAAAGTGACAATGTTAAAAAGTTGAGTCAAAATGTAATTTTTTTTTGTTAGGCACGGTGTGATGGCCTGAAACAAACACTATTCCATTGAAAGTTTGAAGTTTTTCGGAAAAGTACTCGAAATATGGCGGAAAGTCAAAAATTTGCACTAAGTGCTCAACTCGGCGAGATAAGCACTTTTGTGCAAAAAGTGACAATGTTAAAAAGTTGAGTCAAAATGTAATTTGTTTTTGTTAGGCACGGTGAGATAGCCTGAAACAAAGACTATTCCATTAATAATTTGAAGTTTTTCGGAAAAGTACTCGAAATATGGCGGATAGTCAAAAATTTGCACTAAGTCCTCAATTCGGCGAGTTAAACACTTTTGTGCAAAATGTGACAATGTTAAAAAGTTAAGTCAAAATGTAATTTTTTTGTTAGGCACGGTGAGATATTCTGAAACAAACACTATTCTATTGAAAGTTTGAAGTTTTTCGGAAAAGTACTCGAAATATGGCGGAAA
>NW_022686688.1:0-1151 GCF_011630105.1 Anneissia japonica
GCATGGACTCAAACAATCCGTTTGCCGCTCTCAATGAATCTAATTTAGGTTTGACAAAACGACACAAATTTTCCAAAAAAAGCCGATTGATAGACCTTGTAGGACCCATCCATTGTGACATATTCTTTCAAGATCGTATGATGCTGAATGGCGTTGATGTTAAAGTGAAACTTCATCGAAGTAAAAATCCATTCTGCTTAATGTCCTCTACTCAAGTTGGATACAAGGTTCACGTGGAAGATGCTTCTATATTAGTACGTAAAGTTAAAGTTAACCCCTCTATAGCTATTGCGCACGCAAAGGCACTGGAACACGGTACAGCAAAATACCCTGTTAGAAGAGTAGAAGTGAAGACGCTTACGATACCAACAGGAAATTTATCATTTACGAGAGAGTCTCTATTCAACGGCATTCAACCTTCTCGTTTGATTGTGGGTCTAGTTTCTACCGAAGCATTTAATGGCTCTTATCAGCTTAACCCGTTTAATTTTCATCATTACGAAACAAACTTTGTAGCGTTGCACTTGGACGGAGAAACTCATCCGTGGATTCAGCCAGTTTTCGGACAGGATGGAGCGGATGATAGCTATATGTTAGTTTACCATACACTATTTACTGGTTTAAACGATCTTTTCGAGAACAAGGGACACCTCATTAACAGAGAAGATTTCGCTCACGGTTACACGTTATTTGCTTTTGACCTATCCCCAGACCTCTCATCTAACAAGGCTCACTTTAACCTCGTCCGTCAAGGAAATCTTAGATTAGAAATAAAATTTGCCCAACCGTTACCACATACTGTGAATGTAATAGTTTATGCTGAATTTGAGAATATTATAGAAATTGATAAATCGAGAAACGTGCTAATAGATTATTAAGAAATGGATACAAAACAGATTTTAAAATTAGTTAAAGATGATCCATTAACTTTGAGATATTTTTACGGGGTTTATCCCTCCGATGAATTACCATATAAGGTAAAGAGCTATCAAGCAGCTTTCATAGCTAATGTAGATAATAGTAGTCAACCCGGAACGCACTGGGTGGCGTTCTTCTTTAAAAGTAAACAAAAAGGCGAGTTTTTTTACTCGTTCGGAAAACAACCTAGTGAATATTGCGATGATTTTGTCAAGTTTTTAGATGACAATGCA
>NW_022686689.1:0-540 GCF_011630105.1 Anneissia japonica
TAACTCGTGGTGTCCAGGTAAGCGGCTGTTTTTATTATTTCATGTAAAGAACTTAATCTCTAGAAGGTCTGTGCAACTAATTAATTAAAAGTACATTGTTGATCTTGCAGGTGTTGCTGTATTTTGTACGAATTTTTTTCATCCCCATGAAACCAGGATTTAGGATGTTGCAAATTTTGAATAATCATCTTCACCACTGAATTTTTACTGCTTTGTTTTTTTTTCTTTCTTCCCAAGGAAACTATGATTAAGGATTTTGAAAATTCAAGGACTCATATTTATTTAAATTATACTGCAACTACACATTTTCTTGCTTTTTTTTTCAGGAGAGTGCATCTGCAATTGAGCACATCTTATCCGAGTTTAAGGGACCAGCTGGCCTTGACATAGATGGAATACCATTGTTCAAGTCACCAGAAGCAGTTGATGCTCACTGGGCCATTGCGAGCAAGCATTTGAGTTGCATGCAGGTGAATTTATACAATATATCTTCATTATGTATGATAATTTGCATGTTAAAATAACATCAGTTTTCTAGTG
>NW_022686690.1:0-1382 GCF_011630105.1 Anneissia japonica
GGCTGAAATTCATTAAAACCTCTTGGAACCCCCGTTAATACCGAAGCTGCAATCCAAACAGCTTTTACGCGATGAGGATTCTAGGTGACCCCCAAACCTGGGGAGCTCACTTGCATACCAACCGGACAGGGGGCTCTGCAGCCACTTCAATACATGAAACACTTGCGCTACCTATTTTTCCAAAATCGCACTGTGCTCTAAAAGATGACAGGAAAAAGGCCACTCAACAGTGCCACAAAGGGCGCAATTTTGAATGGTTCCCGATGCAGAAAGTGTTCCGTCCGGTCGCGATCTCGTAGCTGTACCAAAGGTAGGCTTAGCAAGGGGCTTACCGGCTTAGGACCCAGTCTAGCTTAAACTGGGTGCTAACGTCGTGCGGAAAATCGTGGCACTTTGACACAGGATAAGCCAGGGTCTTTAACTACCAATTTCACCCTGGTTATTTCCCACACTTGTGCTACAAAATCCTCGCAAGTATACCCCAAAAATGCTGTAAATATTTCCCACACTTGAAAATATATTCCGTAAATGCGGCACCTCCCTGTAGAGAAATATTTAAGAATGAGCCCCCCGGGCCCCCATACACCAGTCGGTCCCTCACCACCTAAATAGGCTTACCAAATAATCAATGGCATCATCAGGGCGGACTCTACAGCAATCGATAAGCCCTTGTGTCAGCGTTGGCATCACATGTTTCATTAAGTAATTTCTGAGGGGTATCGACTGGGTTTCCAGCAGTTCCTGTTCCTGACGTTTCACCTCTTCTAGTCTGTTGGCCTGTTTGGTAAAACAGAGCATGAAGATGGTCAATATACAATCACTCTAAATTGAAACTATGCCGACACACAAAATCACTATTATTACATGCTGTAAAGTGTGGGCGATAGCTGTTTTAACAATAAGACAACAAGAATACTGTACTGTATGTTTAATTGCATTGATGGGTCAAGGACCCCACACCAGCCAATAAACCCAGCCAATTATAAAAATCAAGGTTTCCCTACAGCAGATACCACTGTTCCTCAGCAGCCCTAACGAATATCTAAACCCCTCCCAGCACTAATCATGCAAACAAAGAGCACATTCACTGCTACAGAAGAGAATAATATAGTCTTTCTGGGTGTTCCTTCTAGATGGAACCCAGATGAACCGAAGACTGTATACTCCCGCTATATCCACTATTGTATCGTTTTGTAATTATTATGACACACACTTTCCTAAGCCAAAAATGCACAAAACACATACGAGCAGAAGTGCAGGACCGTACGTAAAAAATATTTTAGATGTTTGTTGTCTTTAACATATATTTTGATAGTTGTATTTATTTTCTTTCAATATTAAGCTTGTAAACATACTGTTTACTTTGATTCTGTTCACCGTTA
>NW_022686691.1:0-761 GCF_011630105.1 Anneissia japonica
TATGTAAATCCCCGGTAGGGATATGTTTCTCCAATGCATTTTCGGATGCAAGCCTTCCTTCTAATCTGGTGGTAGCCACTGTGTGTGCGCTGAACCGTGAAGATCTCTAGGTCCCTGGTCCAATTCCTATTGCTGCCTCTCCTTGTGTTTCAGATAGAGGGCTGAAATACAAGTTACAAAAGCGCACCGTCTTTCGGATGAGACGTTTAAGCCACTGGTCCCGTGTGCATTATGGCCCATGTGCGCATTAAAGAACGCAGTACACTCTTCAGAAAAGAGTAAGGGATTGTCTCCCGGTGTACTGCCCAATCACCACCAGAAGGACCCCGCTGGAAATAAGTCTTCTTCTAGACTTTCGTGGGCTATCCTTGGTGTTTACACCGAATAAATCCAATCTAGTCAGGCCTAGCAGTAAACTTGGCAATCTATAACCTGGTACTGTCACTGCATAGTACATTGCGGCCAGGCCTAGATTGACTACGTAAAGACGAGACTATTTTTTAAACTGTTTTTATTTTTGGCCAGTTAGCACACCATCCATCATGAAAATATGCAATAATGGCAAACATGATAAAAGCAAACCTGGCTACATAGACCTACTGTAGGCCTATTCCCGGCCCTTTGCAGACCATAGTACATCCCCGGTCAGATACTTCTCAGGTCTATAGGGACATGAATATCTATATATCCTAGACTTAGTTCCAGTCAAGTTCCCACTATTGCCCGGGGCCAGACACACTTGACAAGTGCATTACATATGT
>NW_022686692.1:0-904 GCF_011630105.1 Anneissia japonica
GATATTGTGTAATATGCAGAGAGAAACAATGAGCTAAACCTGCCAAGAGATATTATACTTGCAGAACAATTGACAAAACAATTGAGGATACGTCTTCTGATGACGAGAAAGATGGACTATCAACGTCATTGTGTTAATCATTTTGAATTATTCCAGTCAGTTTACAGAGTTTTTATATTATACGGTACTCGTAGAGTCCAATAAATCGAGAAGTAGAATTATAAAGCAAAATATTTGATTTTCAAAGATTTTTGTGGCGGCCATCTTGAATTTCAAAATGGCTGCCACCCTTGCTTTTTGAAACCATGCTTATAATATGAGTACACACCAAGTTGTTTACCATTTTTGATTGAGAAGTGGAATTTAAACCATATTTTTTGGACTCAGAAAGCTCAAAATCATATGATTAGACCCAAATTTACATTTTTTCATAAAGGAAATGTGGAATTATACTAGAATTTTATTTATGCCAACCATCTTAAATTTTTAAAATGGCTGCCATTTTAGGATTTTGAAACATGTCTCATTAAATTCAATGGCCCCAATAACATATACTTCGACACCAGATCTGTCCTTTTTCATTGAATATATATAAAGTTTGAGCCATTATGAATTTTGGCCGCCAACAATGTGTTCCGCCTTTTTTCTGGAGGCCCCCTAACCCCACCGCTCAATTTTTTATATATACCGTAGTGATGCTAAATTAGTAGAGAAACCTTGGTTCCCGAAAATGGTCACGGAGGCCTTGATTTTCACTATACTACATGGAACTATAATGGAGAAAAGTCTATACCAGAGGAAAGGCAAATAAATTTACGGTGATACGGTCCTTATTGACAGGAGTTGTTAAAGTAGCTCTGGTCACTATAACTACTCACTGGTAGGCATACCGGTATTCTTTGCA
>NW_022686694.1:0-1476 GCF_011630105.1 Anneissia japonica
ATTTGAGTATTTACTATTAAACAGTAGTCTGTTCACAGTTTAAATGGTAAAAATAGAAATTAACAGAACTGGACAAAATGATAAAGCAGTGGCTTCTCATGTAGTTTCATCTTTCTTTTTAAATAATAAATAATAATAATAGTTCATTCTTATACAGTGCAAGTAAGCAAAAACATTCTTGTAAGTAAACCAATGATAATACACTCCATGACAGATTGATATACAGTGGCTTTATTTATTGTTTTATACAATAGTACAAATTCACAAAACTTGCAGCATTCAGTTTGAAAAGCCCCCCTTAGTCTTTACTTTGCAAAAGTAGCGTTGAAAAGAAGCCCATCCAAAGTTCGCAAAAAAAGAAGCCCAGAAGCGGATTGCTATAAGCAGTCTTTAGACGGTCTTAACGGTTAGCCGGCTATAATCGTGACGTCACTACTGGTCTATAATTACAGACCATTGCTATACCGCGGTCTAAGGCTATGTTCACACACACGGCGTAAGGCTGGCTTAAGCCTGGCGTAGCGTACGCCTTTGTGTGTGAACTAGGCAGTGGCATTGTTAAAGCCACTCACTACGCCACGTCCCTGCAGACCCCAGATTAGCTAACGCCACTGAGCTAACGCCAGTGATGCTTGAATAATTGACCTCATTTCAAGAGATTGACCAATCACGATTGCAATATATTAGCTACTTTGGTCTCTTTTCTGTGCTCTCTATAAATGAAATGGTGAAGGAGTTCCTTTTCTATTGCATTTTACTTAGTTATAATGTATATGATTTATTGATTGTGTTTTGTAAGATATTTTAACCATTTAGACTGTCTATAGTATTAAAACATGCAAAATCAATAATGCTAGCTGAAAAATCAAAAGTAAAATTGTTCATTTTAAATACAATAATCATATAAGTTCACTTCGAACAATTCACAGATTTAAAAGTTTTCATAATGCACTGTTAATTTTACTACTGTTAACACGTACATTATTTAAAACTGAAAACTATTCTACATAGGCCTATAATATTACTGCTAGTTTAACGAACGCCGTTTGTGTGAACACTTTGGAATTTTAATCCGTGGATTAGCTTACGCCTGGCGTAAGCCACGCCAGTCTTACGCCGTGTGTGTGTGAACATAGCCTAAGCAGTTAGCCGTCTTAAATTTTAAAGCCTCCTCCGAGTAGGCTAAAAACGGTCTTAAATCATTTTCATCATGGTGTTCTGCTAATTAATTCAACAGTGAAATGGCAAGACCTTGGCCTAGATCATCAAAGTCGGAGAATCGAACGACGAATATTCCGCACGCTTCTTAGCGTCTGTAAAAATAGGTCTACGTTTATTTACGTTCATTTTGATACATTTGCGTGCGTCGAGCATGCATGACGGGGTGTACGGTAAGAATGGCCCCGGAAAAAATGGCCCCGGAAAAAATGGCCCCGGAAATAATGGCCCCGGAAAAAATGGCCCCATATGACAGGT
>NW_022686695.1:0-2366 GCF_011630105.1 Anneissia japonica
GCTCATATTGCATATTCCAGTGTCCTGGGTCCACATCTTGTAAAATCCCAATAATTTATCTCTTGTCTAGAACATCAGCATCAGTGCCATATAGTTAATCTAAAATAAACAAATATTATTAATTCCTTATTTATAGGTAGCTCCACTTGTATTTCAACATGATGGCATTCATAAATGAATAATAGTGTGTAAAATGGCATTCATTAGCAAGAACCAAACTCTAAATTCGCTTCAATATTTTTCTTGTTGATTTTTAAGAATAAATGGATAAGTATGTAACATGGGTAAAGTATATAAATATAAATTTCCTAATTTTCACTCCAATATGCTAATTAAAATTTTAATTACTTATTAAAAAAACTCTAATTTCAGGTTTTAGAAAAGTTAAATTTTATAGACAACAAAATGTCACTACAGCTGAAAGGTCGAGTTGGATGCGAGATTAGTCATCATGAGCTGATTCTGACCGAACTGATCTTTGAGAATGTCCTCACAGATCTACCAGCAGAAGAGATTGTAGCACTGCTGTCTTGCATGGTCTTCCAACAGAAAACCTGCAGTTCACCGGATCTTACTGACAATCTTGTGAAGGTAAGTGGGATACCCTGCAGAGGGCAGTGTAACATATAACATATATTATTAGTAATTAAAATCCTCTTAAATTTTTGTTGCTTGTTAAACGCTTAGAGGGATCGAGCATTTTGCACTATATCAAATTGAACTTTATTATTTAATTAAATAAATAAATAGTTAATTAAATTATTGAACTATTTTTTGAACAATATTGCTGACTCAAAGGGACTTTTAGGCAATAGCTTGGATAATAGAAAAATGGAACAATTTATATTTCAATCTAATATGGCATCTGTCGTCTGCAGGGAATGGAGAAAATTAAGGCAATTGCTAGGAGCCTGGCCATCCTTCAGCAGGATTGTGGGATTGATGTTGATATTGAAGAATATGTGAGGCAGTTTAGATTTGGACTGACGGAGGTTGTCTATGAATGGGCTAAGGGAACAGTAAGCTATAATTTTTTATCATCCAGTATTCTTATGGCCATGTAAATCTACCATGTTGAAACATTGGATTCCCTGACAGGTGGTTGAAGGTCGCGGATGGGGGGGGGGGTCTGTCTCAACCTTGGCAACCTTGGCATCCTTGGATGCGGCTGAGGTGAGCACCTCAGGATGCCTGGAAATGGTGCTGCTACACTGTATAAATGCTTTTTCAAAACAAAGTTTTCCAACGAATAGATTGGCCTCTTCCACGATGGTGGATAGTCTTCTGTTCACTAGACTCCATGCCGACGCTGCCACAAGATAACACACATAAATATTTAACAAATAAATTTAAATTTTACTTAATATTGCCTGATATAGAATGGAGTTTCTTTCAAGTTCAAGTTAAATACAGACTTAGTATTTCAAATTTGTATTTTATTTTATCTTCAGTATAACCCGAAAATTTTTTCATATTCGATATTTATTATTGAAGCATATTTTTATTTGTATTTTCTTTTTTCCTAATCATTTTGCAGCCATTTGCTGACATCACAGCCTTAACAGACGTCTCTGAGGGAATTATTGTACGTACTATCCAGCGTCTTGATGAAACATGTCGTGAAGTGGGAAATGCTAGTCGCAAGATAGGTAGCTCAACGCTGTTAGCTAAGATGCGACAGGCTTCAGAACTTATCAAGAGGGATATCGTATTTGCAGCGAGCCTGTACACACATAACTGATCATTAAGGTTTGATTTGAATGATTATATATTTTGTTTGATTATTCTGTAATTTGTTTTCCTCATCATTTATCTTAATCAGCATGATCTGTGGTGGATTCAAGAGGGCCCAACCAACCTGCCCCACTCTCCACTTCCCCCTAAATTTTTCTAAATTATAAAAAAAAAAAGGAGAAAAAGAAAATTATATTCAAATTAAAATCTGAGAGTGCCATTTCCAGCCATAATCATAAATTTTCCTACCCCAGCCCCAAACATGGTGGGGCTGAGGTGAGTGGACCCCTTATCTGTGAAAGTACCTCCCTGGGTCCCCTCTACTTCAAATTCCTGGATCTGCCACTTATGATGGTGATCATCATCATCACTGTCATCATTATCACCTTAATCAGTTATCATCGTTATTGATCTGCTGCTATGATATTTAATCTTTCCTAATGTTTGGCTGTCCTTCCATCATGACTTCTATCTCACTATACTGTAGCCTAGTAACAGCAATGACATACTATTTAATTTAGGTAATTTGGTTTCAAAAGAATTCATAATTTGAACATTTTTTTTTTGTTTCTTTTGTAGGAAATCTTAGCACACCTGACTTGCAATCTATGTGGTGACATGACTTGTTCTAA
>NW_022686696.1:0-1137 GCF_011630105.1 Anneissia japonica
AACAACAACAACCACCACCAACAACAACAACCACCAACAACAACCACCACCAACAACCACCACCAACCACCAACAACCAACAACCACCAACCACCAACAACCAACAACAACCAACAACAACCACCAACAACAACCAACAACAACCACCAACAACAACCACCAACAACCACCAACAACAACCACCAACAACCACCAACAACAACCACCAACAACAAACACCAACAACAAACACCAACAACAAACACCAACAACAAACACCAACAACAAACACCAACAACAAACACCAACAACAAACACCAACAACAAACACCAACAACCACCAACAACAAACACCAACAACCAACAAACACCAACAAACACCAACAACCAACAAACACCAACAAACAACAACAACCAACAAACACCAACAAACAACAACAACAAACACCAACAAACAACAACAACCAACAAACACCAACAAACACCAACAACCAACAAACACCAACAAAGAACAACAACCAACAAACACCAACAAACAACAACAACCAACAAACACCAACAAACAACAACAACCAACAAACACCAACAAACAACAACAACCAACAAACAACAACAACCAACAAACACCAACAAACAACAACAACCAACAAACAACAACAAACAACAACAACCAACAAACAACAACAACCAACAAACACCAACAAACAACAACAACCAACAAACACCAACAAACAACAACAACCAACAAACACCAACAAACAACAACAACCAACAAACACCAACAAACAACAACAACCAACAAACAACAACAAACAACAACAACCAACAAACACCAACAATAATAACAAACACAACAATAATAACAAACACAACAATAATAACAAACACAATAATAATAACAATAACAATAATAATAATAACAATAATAATAACAATAATAACAATAACAATAATAACAATAACAATAATAACAATAACAATAACAATAATAACAATAACAATAACAATAACAATAACAACAATAACAATAATAACAATAACAATAACAATAACAATAATAACAATAACAATAATAACAACAACAATAACAATAACAACAACAACAACAACAACAACAACAACAACAACAACAACAACAACAGCAACAGCAACAGCAAC
>NW_022686697.1:0-517 GCF_011630105.1 Anneissia japonica
AATCTATTTTATTACACTAAACTAACCCTTATATATCTACAGGTATACATCAACCAATCAATCATAGAATATATATAGCGCCAAAATCCATAAAAAATGTTCAAAGGCGCTCAAACAGCAAACTCTTTAGCCTTCTCTTGACAATCTTGCTATGTTGTTATTTCAACATTTTTTATGTTAAAACAACATATTTCAACAATTCAATGATGGCCTCTGCTTGAGAATTACCCAAAATAGTAAACTTTGATGGCTGATACTCAAATACTGTTATTTAAACAGCTATATGTTTAAACCCCTGTAACATTACAATGAAACATTGGATTTAAATTATTTTAACACCATTTTTTTTGTAACACTCATTTTACTGTTTAACCATGTATTAATAACTAAAAATCAACTTTTGCAAGGAGTGACTGGTTTGGCTTGTCTTTGCCACATATTTGATTGAATTATTAATTTACCGATCAAAGCAGGTCTGAGCGGTTTGAGCGATGAAGTTGTTGTCACCACCGACTTG
>NW_022686698.1:0-769 GCF_011630105.1 Anneissia japonica
CGAGATGGACCGTCTGCGAGCTCGAGCGGACGCAGCGGAGAGCTACGGGCACCCGCCGCCCTCGGGTCGCCGCCGGAGTCGAGGTGGACGCCGCTAACAAAGAACTCGACAGGGTGAAGAAAGAACGAGATTTTCTCATGCAGCAGATCGATAGATTTAGAAACGATTGTCAGTCTCTGAAGAACGACGAAAATGTCGGGAGAAGGGAGAGAGCGCTCCTCAGGGAGCAGTTGGACAAAGCGAAGAAGGATTACCAAGTTCTGAAGAACATGCTTCCGGACACCGTGAGGTTGTGCAAGCAGTACAAGAGCCTCTCGGATATGAACTCCCTGCTGAAGGCTCAGTGCGAATCGTACAAGGAGGACTTCAAGCACGAGCGCCGCGATCGAGAGCTTATGGCATCCCGAAGCAAGGCGTCCAACGAACCGAAGATCAGGTCTATCATCAGGCAGCTCCAGCAGCTGCTGCGGAGAGGGCACGACGACGTGGAGGTGGACGGTGCCGGGGGAGGCAACGACGAAGAAAGCAGCAGCGACGAAGAAGATCGCGGTGTGTGTGCTGCTCGTCCGACGAACGGCATTTTCAATCGGTCGATCCCTCCTCACTCGGTCGACGTCGAAATGCTCGCCGCGTGCGACAAGCTGCTGGCGCAGCACGGAGAGAATGTGTTTTGAAAAACCAATAAAAGAGGAAACAAAAACAATATTGTTATTAGTTTCGCATTTTTTTTCTTCTCTATCTAACTTCTATCTGTGTCAAACGAATAAGA
>NW_022686699.1:0-1372 GCF_011630105.1 Anneissia japonica
CCAATTAAAGCCATGAGAATTTGTTTCATGAATATTTGAATAGCCAGGCAGAATTTTGATAGTTAATCAAAAGCAAAATATACTATTTGGGAACTTACCTGAAGCGGCACTTTCATTAGACATTAAAGAAGAATATTCTTCCATTTTGACGAGATTCTCCAACTCGAAAATAATTTGGTCTCTAAAATGAACCCACTGGAGCAAATGAACGCGAATATCGTAAGAGAATTCGTTTGTAGTCCCCGAAATTCATGGACAGTGTACCAGGGGGTTTCCCCTGCTTCTCAACTGCCATCATTCAGATATTAAAATTATCTTATCAGAGAATGATGTGCACATTCGTCATCATTAATATTTGAAATACACACAGGTGGGTCCTATCTGGATCCAAAGTGTACATAAGGTCTAGGATCATGTTTACCTTTGCTCAATAATAACCGGTACTATCGTCGACGGCCGTAGAAACATGTTATAGTACCGTGGAATAAAATTGCGTTATAACTGTAGTGTTCAGAGCGTGTGGGGAAAGTGTAATTAATTAATTTTTATTAATGTGATAAATTTTTTTAGGAACATGGGTCAACTATTGCAAAATGAGAATATTCTGTTTTTATAGGAGTAAGCGACAATCTTTACAACACAACTTCATGGACCTACACAATAACGATTGCCTATATTTAATCGTCGTTCACATCACGAACGATACGCACTTATTTTAACCCACTTTTTTTTTGTTTTCACGAACAGTCTACAGGTACTTTGATATGAGCGACGATATATAAATAAGCTAAGTCTCGTTATTGGCATAGAAAGTGCATTTTTTTTTTTGGTTTTGAGGAAACATAACTAAAAATTTTAAACCCAGTACTATGGGATGCTAGCATCTTAACCAACAAGCAACAACTCCAATCCATGATTACAATCGATGTTATATTAATCACAAATCGATTCTTATACATAGGCCTACATTATCTTTTCCATTCAAACTGTCAGGTATATGCCATATACATCTTTGGGTTTCATGTACTTATACATGTGCCCAAAACAGTAAACTCTTCGTAAAAAGCAGATGTCTTCCAATCGACGGAGGCCTACTGAATTTCCTCAGAGGTAGTGCTGCATTAGGACTACCGCCTGCTACTGTGGGTCTCCATCTAAATCCCTTATTCATTACTACTTTCAAGAGAGCCACTTCATAGATTTTAAATTCTTCGCAATCCTTATAAGGCAGCATCAGATCACTTACGTTTACTTTTCCTGATATAAATTTTAAATCGAATACTGTAGTATGCTACCCTCTTGTACCGATCTCATAACTCTATTCAAATTGGAGGGTCAGAATATATCAGCTTCATTCGTCAGAGAGAGGCGA
>NW_022686700.1:0-16786 GCF_011630105.1 Anneissia japonica
GATTGCTTATTCAACCTTGAGGCAAATTGTGTTAGTATGTTGAAGAGGAATAATCTGAATTATAAAAAAAAAGAATGTATAACACTTTCTAATGTCAAAGCATTTCTCATATGTTATTCATTGGAAACAGTGACATACAATATACACTATGGCCAACTTCCTTCACACTCTTTGTTTAGTATCAGTCAATGCACTAATATATAAAAATACCTTTAAAAAATTTTTTTTAGATACTGTGCACTACTATAATTTAAATTAAAAAGTAAATTGCAATAGAAACCTTATATAAAAATATCTTTAAAAAATAATGTTTAGATACTATGCACTACTATATTGTAAATTAAAAAGTTGCAATAGAAACCATAAAGTATGTTATTGTGTAGTGCCAAAGGTGTTTGTAAATTACAGATTTTCTGGATGGATAGGCGATGGGAGGATGACTGAATGAATGGGTGGATCAAGGCAATTCAACAAAAGGACGCACATCTCCGCTCGCGAACATAGTGCGTGCGTACATCGACTATCCGATACTAGTTGCGAGTGCAGCCGTCAATTGTTAGTCTATGCGTGCCATACGTTTTATGGTGTGCGTTTCTATTTTATTAATTTTGGGTAATACACCATGTCCGTTACATCTAATTTCTTTTGAACACAAGCTTATTAAGTGCATCTATAAACTTCAGTTTGATTTGTGAAAATTGACCAAGTGAGAAAACTGTGAAGTGAGTCTCATGAACCACCGGACACCACCTCATTGTTAAAATTAATGTTGAAATAACGAATATAATTTTAGTCTACTGTATTGTTAATGCAAAAATTCATTTGTAACCACTGCACGACGCGCGATTATCATGGCAACTGACGCGTATTAGTAATTCGTCATATGCTGACGGTTAATTATGGTTTGGTTGCTATGGTTTTTGTGACGATCAGCGTGTAGAGGCGCACGGCACGTAGAATGTCGATGCCAGAGTTATATCCTTTGATGTTCTGAGAGGTGCGTCCTTTTGTTGAATTGCCTTGGGTGGATAGATATATGATCTTAGATTTTAGAGAGTTGCCTCAGTCGTCCATGGTGGTAGCAACTGTGTGTGCGCTGAACCGTGGGGATCTCTTGCTCCCCGGTTGAATTCCTATCACTGCTCTCCTTGTAATTTAGCTGGAGGGCTGAAGTGAAAGTTACGACAGCGCATCACCTTTTGGATGAAACGTTGGTCCATGCACATTAAAAAATACTGTACACTCCTCGAGTAGGGGATTGTCTCCCGGTGTACTGCCGGATCACCACCAGAAGGACCCCACTGGGTCTTCTTCAGACTTTCGTGGGATATCCATGGTATTTACACCGAATAAATCCAATGATATGTAATAATTAATATATGATATAATGGATATATGAATCATGGCATGGATGGATGAATGCTATGTGAAGAAAGTCGTGTGTTTAAACCTTCTGTATCCATTATAGAAGGATGTGGCAGATTTACTTTCAGATTTACTTTTATATCTGGGAATGAAGCACCTGTTTAATCCTTGTATCTATACACTGTAATTATAAATATACAATAAAAATGTATTACTAAGGTGATAAAAATGCTTATGTATTAATGTATAATTTAATATGTTTTGTCAAAATAATCATGTATTTATTCACATAAATCTATTGTAATTTCAGAAAAGTTGACATTTTTTAAGAGCACTCTATTAAAGAGAACGGAGACCCAACAGGAGTTGAGAGAGGCAGAGGCACGACGTAACGACTCGGACGTGAAAACTCAGATGCGGGAATGCCAGGAGGCTGAAGAACAACTTCATTTAATTGAAGAAAAATTAGGTAAATATCTATAATGTTGTTTTTTTAGCCAGTTGTTTTATATAATTCAATTTTTTTAAACTGATTCATTTTTGCCCTTGTTTACTAACTGAGCTTAACCCTTTCTCTGCGTGCCCCCGATACTACCAAGGATAATTAGAAGTCGTTGAACTGCGTGCCCCGGTACTACTGGGCATGAAAATAATTCTTTTTAAAATTTTTTTTCGTACTGCAGGTACCCTCTATAGTTGTTTCTCTGAACTAGAGGTGATTTCTACTGATGGAGTAATGACTAATTGTTGCGAAGACTCATCTTACAGCGATTTTTTGGAATTTTTTTTTTCACAATTCTGCTGACAAACATGGATTTTTGTCTGTTTTTGAATAGGATGATGAAAATAATTCAAATTATTGATTTTATTTTTATTCATTTTATGTATCTTCACCATTATCCAGTGAAAAAAAACAGCATCCAATAAGAATTTCTATCTTTTTTTTTCAGATTTATGAAAAAGGGGATTTCCAATATGGTCCAAAGGTCTACATGACCACCTAATTAAAAATTGCAATTTAAATTTTTGCCCTTAGGCCAGCCTCTTTTTGACCCTAACACACAAAAACAATTTCAAAATAACCTCTTTTAGTATTTTTTTTTTAACCATTTATTTCAAAATATAACCACCAGGGTTGTATTTTTTACCATGCACATAATCTGTGTTCTTCAAAGGAAACAACAGTCCCTAAAGGCTGTTTTCTACTAGGTGAATTAATTTACACAAATAAAATGCGCATTCACATATCACAGTTTTTCACTTCAGCAAAATCAGTAGTTCGAACTGTTTCTACTTCTTGCAAAGCGAAAACATGCACAAACAATCAGATCTCAGGAAACGAACCAACACTTTTGATTTACGCATATAAATTTGCCTAGTGGAAAACAGGCTTTAAGACTGCGCTGTAACATGTATTCACACAAAGAAATCAACTTGTAATTTTTCTGTGGTTCACCACAACACACAGTAGTTATAATGATTTTTTTGACTGACTGCACTATGGTTATTGTAAATCCATTTATGTCTGCTACATTAAAATGATATCAACAAATGTATGCGTAATATGATACTTAATTATAATTATATGCAGACATGTGTTGTCTTAATTATTAACAAGCAAGTTGGTTTTTTTTATGAGTCATTAAACACAATGTTGACTCCACTATGAGGTGGAGTTAAATGTGTTCGGAACAAAGCGCGAAGGAGAAAACACAAAATAGTTAGTTAGAAAAAAAGACATTCTATCTATAAAACAATCTGTATAAGGTTAAATGAAGGTTGTATAATAGGGAAGTTCTAAAACTAGCATTGAATTCTAAAACTTCACTATTCAGTTGGGGATTCAAGGATGGGCTGCCCCCTCCCCCCTCTAAATTTTTCAAAGTTGTGTAAAAAGTGGAGAAAAAAAAACGAATATTATATTCTGAGTGTGCCATTTCCGGCCATCTAGAGGTGCCATAATCATCAGTTTTCTTACTTTATCCCCACCATGGTGAGGCCAAGGTAGTTATTGACCCCCTAAATGTGAAAGTCATTCCCAGGCACCCCTCTATTCATTTTTGAAATACAAGCATAATAACAATTTGGATGCCAAAATTATATATAAGGTGTAACAAGAGTGTCCAACAATCCCCCTCAAACGCTTTATGATAATATCAGTTAGTTAAGATGGGGAAATCTAGTTTCTTTTGACTGATAATAAAAAAAAAAAAATTACATTGCTTACAAGAAACACTAATTCAGTATAATTGAAAACATTTCTTATTTTATATATTCTGTCTGTATATGTTACCTTGTTATTTGGTATCTTGCGAATATTCAATGAAGGAAGTATTTTTACTTCTAATAACCTTATATCTTTCAATTGAATTACTATTTTTATTTCACTTATAGGTATGACATCATCAAATAGGTTGGGATTGAATTCACGTGGACGTCAGTCACCTAGAGGTAGACCAGACACACCAAACAGGCAAGAACCTACACAAAGAAGACTGAATAATACCCCGCCTACGAAGGATGCCGTTCATGTGAGAAGCTCAGGACGGCGTTCTGCTGGTGCACCAATAGGAACACCTCCAGAAAGTAAAAGACGCAGGTGATTGTTTCACCAAATGAAATTTTTGGCTGAAGCTTTTTAAGATAGGCTGATCTACATCCAAGCTTCTTGGCTAAGAGATGTTTTACAATTTCATTTACATATCCTAATTTTTTTTTTTTAATCAATTTAACGTAATTAAACATCTGGAAAGACCGAACAATTGTAAACATCTTAAAATAAGTAAAGATGACATATTTTTATGCCATATTGGTTATAAATTTGCGTTCATCTTTTCAAACTTGTTGAAAATATAAACCTCCTTAGCTATCCAACTTGTTATTGGCTGTGTTTCCGTGTCATTACAATATATTTGTATATATCATTAATACATTAAAAAAAATGAAATGAATTTTTAATACTCAATAAATTTGATCTTGTATCCAAATTTAATTTTTGTAATGAAGTGTACAATACACATTGTGATCTGAGTTTCCTCATATTGATTGAATTTTTTAGATTTCATGGAAGTTGTTTAATTGATGTTCAAATGTTGAAAACATTGTTAATTACATTTTTAAAATGTGATGATTTTTCAGTGTAGCTAATAAAGAATAAATTAATATGTTGGGATCTTGGGTATTTTAATGCTTTGATGTGAAAGAATCAGAATTGTTTAATTATTCAATTTTTAGTGCGAGTGATTCTCTAGACAGGTTGTTTAACACTCTGTTTTTTTTTTTCCAAGACTGCCATGGCATCTGAATATATGGAATTCAAATGTGTTATTAATATTTTCAAAAGTGGTTTGTCGGCTACATGTTTGGCTGAAATTATTCTAAAAGTTTTTTTTCTCTTTTGCTTAAAATTGAGATGTACATAAATGACATTCATTTCACAAAATCGTTGTGAAATTGTTATTGTATGACCATAGTTAACAGGTTAGCAATGATTCAATTTTTCTAGAGTATAACACCATTTTGCCTCCTATTATGCCTGTATGTAGTCATTATTGCTTGTGTACTTCAAAAATTGAAGCTATGCTTGCTGACGTGCCTGCTACATATGCTACTAAAGTTGTCATGCTTCACATGTACAGAATAAGTTATTCTTACAGAACACAATGACAGTTAAAGGGCAAATAACTATTTTTGTTGTAGAATATACATAGTAAGATCAATAATCTAGATAACGAAGTTTTAACATCTTTGTTACAAAATCATGATTACAGTAATGTTCTTGTTTGCAATTTATATGTTGTTTCTATATCAGACAGGTCTAGTAAATCAAGTATTGTGCTTCTCAAGACATCTAGAGTTATTGGCTGCTTTTTATTGCATGTAATCGTGCTGCAGAAACCTTCAGCCTGGTGCATGTTGTACTAAGCTTGGTTTCCATACAGTCGCTGCACACCATCGCCGACTGCTTTCGGTGATGCTGATTGGTTAAGCTCAGTTTTCATACAATCGCTACACTGTTTTCGCTGCAATTCTTGCACTGCATGCTGGTCGCGATGTAATCGGGAACGCTCCCTGATTCAGCTGACCAATCAGCGTGGCCAAAGAAGTCGGCGATAGCATGTAGCGAAACCAGGCTTCAGTCAAATTGGGGAACCTTCCGAATTGCGTCGGGGACTGCTAGCATTAAGCTTGGTTTCCATACAATCGCTACACTGTCGCTACAGATTTTTTTTTTTTTTTGCTGCACTCCTTGCACTGCATAGCTAGCTGGATTCATCTTACCAACCAACGTCGCCAAAAGAGTCTGCGATAACGTGTAGTGATTTTTATGGAAACCAAGGCTGTACAAAGATTGCACTGAAAACACTGTAGCGACAGTGTAGCGATTTTAAGGAAACCAAGCGAATCATCATCAAAAATTATCTGTCTCATGAAATCGTGTTTGTTGCCGGGTTTCATACTTGATATAGGCCTACATAACTCGTAGAGTGTTTGAATGCTAAAAGTCGCCTTCATAGATAGTCCTAGGTAAATATTTTGACTTTTGTTCCAGTGTGAATTATCATAGACTTCAGTTTAGATAACAATGAATTAGCTTAATGGACCTTTCCGGAGTGTCAATCAAACAACTAACCAATCAAAACAGGACCAGGAATACGCGCGCGTCTCAGACACACGTGTTTGCGTATGTTTTAACGCTGTCGTTTTGTGGAACCTTAGTAACAATATCCAAGGGCAGGGCTTAGCGGAAAGGTTCATTGTGAATGTAGGCGGTGCCCAATCTTTGTAAATCTAATAGTTGTAAATATTGTTGATTTTATGTCACTATGACAATAGATGTTGATTATAGTGTTTTCACAACTTTTGGTACTACAGTACAGTAGTAATAAATTACACATAAGAAATTAACAGATAAGTTTGTCTTTATTTGTTTTGGAATTACATGTTATTTTACAGTAATCCTACTACCTTGACAAAATACAGTATAATCATGATTCCATTAATTTATGATAAAATGCGCGATATATCTAAGAAAATGTTTTATAGGTTGGATACGCTTATGTTGCACAAGCCCTACCAAATATAGTCAAAGGTCGAGTTTTTGTTTAGCAAAACTATATTTTCTGGAGAAGCCCTGACATACTTGCATATTTTGAAAATTGCACTTCCGAAGCTTAGTAATAATTACATATATATTAACAATATGTATTTTGGACAAGTGGTTGTCATTTTACCATAAAAAAAACACATGGGTTGAGTTAAAATTAGCCATAATTACAAACCAGCAAATCGATCTTGATTTCTAATTGTCGCTGTGCTTGCTTGTTGAGCTTCACTAGATCTATATTAAAGTATTACAAAATCATTCTAGTGGTGGCGGCAACAGAGTCAATTGCGATTCATTCACTCAACTTTATTTTAATACCGTAAACCTCGAATTGAAGCCCTGGACTTCTTTTTCTTTCTTTTTTTTTTTTTTGCGAAATTAACTTTCTCTCCCACGGATGGGGAGCCCTTACCCTCACTGGTGCCAACCCGGCCGATAATTTCATAGATTTAAATTGCTTAAGAACGTATCTATCTACAGTAGTACTTCCATTTTTCAATGTCATCATTTAGCATTTCAGTAATTTCTAGTCTCTGCAGCATGGTATATTGCGGTATCACCTGTGTATTGATACTTTATATTACATAAATAATAATAATGCTATTTAAATCATTTACAAAAAGTGAAAAAGCAGTGGCCCAAGTAATGAACTTCGCAGCTCACCAAAATGTACGTTCTTTTTCTCTAATTTAGCCTCATCGACAACAGTAATCAGTTCCTTGTTTGACACAATGATAGGTATGATTCAAACCAAGACAACGTCATATTATCAAGCCGAAGTTTACCTCATACAGTATATGCTTGTCTCTATCAATATAATTCGTCCGCTGTTCGGTTACATAAATTAAAGATTTACTTAGGCAACTTCATTGATCTGACACCGACTTATTGAACACTACATATAAGGTGTGTAAACAGTTACAAACTTGGAACATGCTTTGCCCATGAAAACCATGTACAGTATGTTTAAAATTTAATTATAAACAAGTCATGCCTTAAACTATTGTTTTATTTGCATATTCTAATCGATCTTTATGTTCTATATATTTACAAAACATGATAATTACTATACATTTTTATTTGTTAACATAATTTAGTAAAATTCAATTTTACGTTTGAACATCACTCTCCATTTTAATATTTGAGGGCCCGCCCCTAAATATAAGCAACCCTAAATTGGAAAGATCACTCTACAAAAATCTGTTAACATACATTAATCAAAATAACAGAACACGTTGATTAATGTATAAACTGGTCTCTCAGCTCATGTGAATGTGAGGCGCCTGATAGGCTACGCGCAGTAGGCCTATGTGTCCAATCGCAGAATGAAACACAGGATTTCAGCAGGCATTGACGTCTAAATGCAAGACTGTATAGGCCTGACATGAGAGCCAAAAAAGTAATTACAGACAATTATTTTCTTTAGGTGGGAGAGAGCGGCCGCGGGCCCCGGGGCGTCTTCGCTGCCCGGCCCATTGGTTGGGGGTTTGTTAACGGATTAGAGGACTATTAATCGATTATAGAGTGCCTTGTTTCACCAGGTCATGAAAAATGAAGTATAAGAAATATGGAAAGTAAAAGCTATCCTTCCTTTTATTAAAACGTGCTGAAAAGATTTAAAACATGGGTATCAAAGCTTACAGTGGCGGATCCAGGAATTTGAAATACAGGAGGCCCAGAGAAAAACTTTCACAGATAGATGGACGGTTTATCTACCTACCTTAGCTCCACCATGGTTGGATTTGGGATGATGTACGAAAATTTATGATTATGGCACCTCTGGACGACCGGAAATGGCACTCTTAGACTAAAATTTGAGTAGAATTTTCTTTTTTCTCAATTTTTGTTAAATTTTGAAAAATTTAGGAGGTGGGGGGCCAGGCCTCCCCTTAAATCCACCACGGGTTTAATATATTATTTCAGTATTTATTTGATAATCGAATCTCTTTTAGGTCTATTCGTATTTTCTAACTTGTATGTATATTATATTGACGATGTTAAGGGTCAAAGCCTTTTAAAATTATTAATTCATTCATAATTCATAATTAATTTACTATTTGATACATTTTAAACAAACTCAAGAGTGGAAGAAGCCATAAAAATATTCATGAAAGCATTGGAAACGATTAGTTACCAGCGTTCATCGATAAACGGTCAGTTTATTTGCAATTCTAGCGGGAAAAAACAGATGACTGATACTGGATGAATGTATACGTCTAATCATTTTTATTTATTTATTTTCTTTTATTATTTCTTACCTAGTTATCCCGGGCCCCTGGCGAGCCCGGGCTCCGGGGCTCTTGCCCCGGTTGCCCCGGCCTCTTGGCGCCAATGGGTGGTTGATTTTGGAAAAGGCCGTTTGTAACACCACAGACACGACTAATGTACTCGTCTACCTCTGCTACTATCAAAAGTTTTCAATAGTTATGTATCAATCATTTCTAATGTATTAGTCTATTAGCTACTTTTTTCAAATTGAATCATTCTAATAATAATAATAATAAACTCTAGTGGCCTAATTAGTATTTTAGGCTTGTTCTAGCGGCCGAATCATGCAATTGCTGGTCGGAAATGACAAGTAGGCCACAATTCAAGACCCTGCACTTGAGGACCCTGCACTTGATCGTGGAGCAACTGTCAACAAGACGATCAATACTATGGTGGTGGTAAGAAAATAACTAATAAAAGTTTTACACCCCCTCCCCCAAAACAAAAAAAAATTGCTATCATAGGCCTACAAAATGGTGAAATGATATACATTACAGACGAATGTGTGTGTGCACTCCACCACTCCTGCCACTGTTCTCTGCATTTATATTTATAAGAATAAAAATATGGTCCTTCGATTAGGTTAAAAAGAATCATAGATTTTTACCTTCCATAATTCAGTAATACTATTGAACTTAAGTTTGATTAGGGTGATATATTAATGTTTAATAGTAATACAGATTCAAATCAGGTGTCATTGTAACTTTTATGAAGATAACTTAAATGCAGTCTTTTGATAGGTATGTTGGCCAATATAGCAGGTTGAAAATAGCAAATAAGAGTGGAAAGATTATCCTAGCAGAATAATCAAGATGTCTAGCTGTAATGTTGCGAAACCTTTTAAAGCGAATATCATTGACTGGGCGTGTCACTATCTTTGATTCTTGAACTTCGTTTTGATGGTGACAGGCTTGAAGTTCGTAATTGTTGCCGTTGTCTTGGTTGTTTTTGTCGTCTCCCCTTTGCCTATTTGTCTGTTCAAGAAGAAAGAGAATATTTATGATAGAAAAGACATCAAAGAAGTATATTCAGAAAACATTATGGTGCTGCTGAAGATGAACATTTCGTGTGCCCAAAAAAAAATAATTAAATATTGGCATATTGTGTCAAAATATTAAAATGTAATATGCGTGTGAATGTATATAATAATAATAATAATAATAATAATAATAATAATAATAATAATAATAATAATAATAATAATAATAATAAATAATTATATTAATAATAATAATAACTTTGCTGGTAAATAAATAATAACTTTATAGAGATGTACACATTTATAACAGTGGCACACACAATCAAGTGGTAGTACGTTCACAATAAAACATTAAATGAACACAGTACATTCGTACATTAAGACAAAGTACAGTATAAAAACATACAATTCATAAAATACAGTAAAATGACAATTTTTTAAGCTGGACATTAAAAACAAGCATTAAAAATAAAAAATTACTAATATGTAAAAAATAAAATTACTAGATGTGATGTGCAAAAATGATGTAAATACAGGTTTCCCTTTTTTCTCAGGTTACGTTTTTTTTTCTCTTTTAAACTTTTGAAGTTTAATTAGAGAAAATACAGCTACCTTAGTTTGATATTTACCAGTTTGGTGACGTAAACAGGAGCATCTTGCTGTTTAGTCCTGCGTTCCTCCTGGGATGAGTCAGTATTTCAAATTTTGTAGTTTAATTAAACATTGCAAATAATAAATTAACTCTCAAACCAAACCAGTTAAATTAACCTTTATCTACCAAACTGTTGCTTGTCCAGTGGTGGATCTAGAATTTAGCAATGGGGGGGGGGGGTGGATAATGGGAGGAGGTGAGAAGGCACGAGCGGGGTGGTTTTGGGAGGGGCATCTCCTCCCATTTTAGATTTTTTTTGGAATTAGTAGACTGCTAGACGATCGTAGGTGGCATCTAAAAAGAAGTAAGCTTAAAATAGAAAGTGTATGTACACGAAGAAGCACACAAACAAGACGAGTGAGCATTATTTTATTTTTCACGGTAAACGAATAGGGGTGGCTAGCCACTCTTTCCCCCCACCCCCTAGATCCGCCACTGTTGTCATCTGTATTATGAAAAGTGTTTGTTTTTGTGACATGATTATTTGCATGTTGTTTATTACTGCAAATGTATCTGTTATAGTGTGGCTCTGGTAGTAACGATAATAATAGTGGCGGCGGTATTTAGCAGGTTAGTAGCCGCGGTAGCAGTCCTAATAATGTTTTTGAGCTAGTAGTAGTAGTAGTGCTACTGCAGTATTTATCGATTTATGTTTTTGTTTCATTACCATTGGCAATTGTTATCGTTTTCTTATTGCTATTGTTGTTATTATTATTATTATTATTATTATTATTATTATTATTATTATTATTATCATTATTATTATTATTATTATTGTCACCATCATCATCGTCATCAGAACCATCATCGTCATCATCAGCAGTAGTAGGTCTATTAGTATTTGCTGATGTGGCGGTGTTAGGGAGATTTCGCAATCTTACTAACATGATAGTGAATACGAATATGCCTACGTCATTATCATTATCGTAATTCATGCCTAAAAACATTCTGTACGAGAATGTGATCCTTGATTCATGCAAAAGGCATGAATCGCCTACGTAACGTTGGTTGTCACAGATATGCCACTGTAAGCGCTGTCTAAAAATATGATGACGTAACTTATTAGTTATCGTTTATGTAAGCTTGCGAAAACTCCCTCTTGTTATGCGGCGGTGGCGGCGGTAACGGGTGATACAAATAATATTAATAAATCGATAGTCCTATTATCAGAAAGTTGGAAAATAGGTAGTACTATATTCAACTAGGTGGCACTAGTAAAGAAAAATAGATGGGTAAATGTCTACAGAAAAACAAATACAACTATTATTAGGATCAATAATGTCATAATCATTACCGGTATATAATAATATATATATATGTTATATTTAAATCATTGTATTGATTATATTGTTTAATAAATCTAATAAGTGTGTGTATATTTCTATATATTTCACTAGCATATAATATGACTTGCATATAATAGGGTGAATAGTTCGAAAATAATAATAATATTATACACATGAAATTTACCGTTTACAATATGTTCTAAATTATCGCGAGATCATTTATAGTTTATTTTCAGTAAACATATATGTATATATACATGCATATACTATAATGTAGATGCATCATTCTTATACACATCTAGATGTGTATAAGAGACAGACTTTATAGTGTACACTGCCCCCGACCCGGCAAACGCCTATCCACACATTTTTTTATGTCCTTTTCATAATTTTGAAGTTTTATTTAATATCACTTTATTGCAAACAACAATAAGGAAACGTAAAATAAAATCCTAGATCATGGCCCAGATGAGGCAAAGAGAAACAGAGAACAACAATGAGAAAAGGACAAAAATCAGTACCGTAATTTAAAAAAAAACTTATCAGAAATTATAACAATCCTATTTTAGTCAGTTATAAGATATGAAGGATCCGTGTATGAACATTCATATGTTTCTCGTTCCAACTATGTCGTTATCGGTTCCTGTGGGTTATATGTTTTTCATACGTAATTGTATATCACATATAGACCGTTAATAATTTAAAGCTTACCTCTAGTACAAGAAAGTAGTTGGCTAGGGCGTACTCGAAAAGACACAAGAAGACGAAGCATAGACACATTGCCATCCATATGTCAATAGCCTGCAAATAATTTCGGTAAAAAAAAATTCATGCTTCGACCAAAATTCATTGGTAGGCCATTATTAAAAGATAGTAGGCTCTATCATGAACAAACTTTTAAACAGACCTACCAATAATTTAATGAACAATGTGAACTGTTGCTGATTTTACTTTTTAATACTGTATATCATAAACAAAGTTAGAACAACCCTCTCGCAGCCTAATTTTCTGTAGGGCCTAGGCTCCAGCTGGCCAATTTTTATTAGATTTAGGCTGCTTTTCTTTTAAGATATCGACATATCTGTTTGATTAAACAAAAATACAAGATAGAGGTGGCTCCAAATATTGCCGACAGAGGTACCGACAAAGGTCCGAATGGTGACCCCTGGTGGGTTTAAGAGGGAGAAATGCTATAGGTTAGCATGATAACAATTGTACATTTAGACATCAATAATATGAATCAGCAAATTTATAAGTTTAGTTCATCGCTGCCAAAGGCGACGGACGCGGGGACGGACGACATTGGGGGAGGGATGATTTTCCGAAGTGAGAGGAGGGAGGACATTTTTCTCCTTTTGACTTCTTGCTGGTGCTACACGATACTCACCTTCGCGTATGTAACAGCAGGAAGAGTTTCCTGGATACCAGCCGTCATAGTTGTTACGGTTAATACCGTGGTGATCCCAAGCGCCACACGTGCTGGTGCAGCTCGTGCGTCAATCCAAAATGACAGCCACGAGATTACTACGAGTAGTATACTCGGAATATACACCTGAAGGATATAGGACTGCATCTGACGACTGAGATGAAAGTTTACAATGGCGCAGCTAAAATCACCTACGAAAAAATATCACCAGATTTAGTCAGCTCAACTATCATTTTACTTGGTCTAAAAACAAATAAATACAGTAACAATTATTTTTGTAGTATCAATGACGTAAACGTATACTATCATTATCATTTCGGTAAGTTTATCCTTTATGCTGGTTTATAAACAAAAATATAAAGATAAAAATATAATTCAAATATAGTATTTCTTGTAGAGAAATATGAAAAGGTCTAGTTCATGCTAATTTTGTTAGTGGAAGTTTTAAAACAAGTAAAGTTAACACGTGTGTTTGGGACAAGCGCGTATTCCTGGCCTTTTTGATTGGTTATTTGTTTTGTTTAAGTGAGACTCCGGAAAGCTGCATTTAATTGTAGCAGTTGTCTCAATTGCTTTCTTTATAGGGATTGTTTTAGCAGTCACGTGCGCCATTCTCTTGGTCATGCCACGCAAATTAAGTGATGTTTGTAAATTAGTTTTAGTATGGCCGATTATTCTGATATAGTCTAGGAATTATTGATAGGAATTTCCACAATAAACAGTTAAATTATTTATGTTCCATTATTATTAAATAGACCTATTATTCCTTTGTTTCCGTGCCTTTTTCAAAATATATTGCAAAGAAAGTACAGTACATTCAATTTGTATTGTAATAAACGGGTGATTGTACTGTATCACAATGTACATTATGTTGAATTTGTTGTGGTACCGTAATTGTATTTATTCATCAGGGCAAATTTTACCGTATGTTGTTAGGCCTAAGTGTTGTACATGGCATGTGAAATGCTGTTAAATAGGATTTTCATCATATCCATGCTACGAAGGGTAGTGTACATTCGGATTCGGATTAAATTTAGATCTTGCTTTAAAAAAATTTGAACTATACTTTTATACAAGTGAGTTTCGGTTTTTATATAGTTTTCTACCGTTGTCAGTCTTCTATTGCTCGTTGTTTTGTATGTATCAATTTCAATTGATAAAAATTATGGTCTGTTTTTTGGAAAAAACAAAACAAAACAAAACAAAACAAAAACTAAGTGCATAATTACCTGTTATAAAAGATTTGACACATGAGTCGTTCGTAGTTGCTTTGTGTAGCATGAACCGAGGGATTGCCATATCCGTCTCCACTGTAAATGGATTATCGTGGCGCCATTTAAATATCAGTTCTTTGGTCGTGTACCCATCTGTCAAATGGAATATACACACATAATAACACAGTAATACAAGATACATAGCATCTTCATTATCATGAAAAACAACACAGGAAGTTTATCTCTGCAGCAAACACAAACATTATACGAATAAGAATAGTGATAAATATATGGTCGGGACCAACTAAACAACAGAAATTCTAATAACCGTATTTATTCGAATAACCGTATTTATTTGGGCGTTTATTGTTAAGAAAGGTTTCTCAGGGGGCGTTTATTCTAGGGGACGTTTATTTATTTTTTGGTGTAAAATGGATACGTATATACTCAAATAAACGCCTGTTTATTTCACTGTAAATGTGAAATGCGGAATGCAGCATAGAGTGTGTTGACAATGATGTTGCTTCCATTAGCGATGCGTTTATTCGAATACATATAAAATTGATTTTACAGTATAATTATATTTCAATTTTAAAGTACAGTACTACTTTTAAAAGACAACTATGATGAGTTGATGTGGTATATGCATGGAGTTGTATTATCATGTTTTAGAAAATGTGTAAAATCAATTCGTCCGAAATAAGTACAGTAGCACCTTCTTTAGACTAACGAAATTTATTGAGACACAGGCGCCTTCGCTAGCTTGAGCTAACTTTATCAGCTGAATGAAGTAAAAAAACACAGGATCAAACTGTTCATTTAAGTTAAATAGTCGAATTCAAGACCGTCTGCTCCCAGACGAACGTTTAATTTCAACTGTGTAAATGCGAGCTCATCTGAATGCAAAGCTAATTATCAATATTCAGTATCTCGTGATATTGATGCTATTATGGATGAGTGAGTGGCTACACAACGCTGATATTTTTTTAAACCAATAAATATTTCCAAGAATTTTAATCAACAGTTTAAAATCGGGTCGCAAATTGTTGTTACAAAATCCATTTATATTGAATAAATTTTAAATCTATCACAATAACGATTTGAATGAAAATAATTTAATTCAATGCTTATTTGGTAATTATGCAGTAACTGATGTTGTGTTTATAAATAAATGAATTTCTGTATCTTTCTATCATTAAGATCAATTTACCAGAATACCAATTACCCTAAAATGCATTTTTTATTGAAATTATGCAGTAATTGAATATTCCGATAGATAATGAATGTCTCTATATTTTATAATTTTTTTACACCAATTTCCAATAAGCTTTGTAATTATTTAGATTACTATTCTAGAATCAACTGAATTCCATTCCTTCACCATCATTTAAAACATATTATTGTTATTATTTTTCTTGGAATTAGGTGATAATATAGATACATAAAAATCAACTGCCAAAGGCATCGGTACAAATTAAAGTTATTTAATAATGTGCATTTATGTTTTAAAGATCCTCATCTGTGTTGAGTTTTGTAGGCCGAAGTATCTTTGAAATAATCAAAGAGCATGCAGAGACCAATCGATAAAGCATGGAATTGTGCTAGATGTTTTGAGTAAATGTTGTTGAAGGAAGCATAGACTTGTATGAGCTCTTATATCTGAGATCTTTTGAGAGAAAATAGAACTATCGATATCTAAGCAGTGGCGGATCCAGGAATTTTAAAAAGAAGGTGCCCAGGAAGGGACTTCTACAGATAGGTGGGACCACCGACCTCAGACCTACCATTGTTGGGGCTGAGGTAAGAAAAATTATGATGGCCAGAAATAGCACTCTCAGACGTAAACTTGAATATCATTTTTTTTCTCCATTCTATTTATAATTTGGAAAATGATTCCTGGCATTTGCATGCATTAAACCAAAAACCATGAAATTGTAAAAATTGTATATTGTCATATTATAGCTACATGTGAGGCTACAGTTGAAATTGTAAAATAGCACTGAACAATCAAAACGTAAATGCTCGATTGCTTCAAGTCTTGTATGCCTGTTTTTAATTATTAACAATAACAACAATACATAGGGCGACTGTAACATCAATCTGCATCATGGAGTGTACTAACCGGCATTAAATCACCTAAACTACCGTACTGTATAAACCAATTTATTTTGTTTCTTTGAAATTCATGTACAGTATATGTATTGTACTATCTTAAAACGAAGTCTACGCTATCTTGAAAAGAAGCCTATGGTCTTCTTTTCGAGATAGGCTTCTTTTCGAGGCTAATTCTGCAAACTGAAGAGGTGGGCTTCAATTCGAGATGGGCTTTTTCTTGAGATTAAGCCTAATGGGCTTCAATTCGAGGTTTTACTGTATCTATACACAAAATCAACATTTAAATATAATTGAAGTAATGTTCCGTCTAATGTTTCGACTAATGCTTTAGCAGGTCGGTAGGACGTGTTGTCGGACTATCACCTTCTAGCAAT
>NW_022686701.1:0-733 GCF_011630105.1 Anneissia japonica
CCGGGAGATGGTGTACCAGCTGCACAGGTTGGATCCGGGAAACAGATCCGTCACCCACGCGCGGTCGGCGACGAGATTAAGGCACTTCTTTCACGCAGATTGAACGTCGTCTCTTCGTGATCGTCTTCTTCGAAAGCGGCCGACATGCTTTCGTCCTTTTTTTTGATGAACGCCTTCTCGGCCGCCATACGGTTTGCGGAGTGCATCCTGGCTCCCGCGCAAACGGCGGCGAACACGAGAACCGTCACGACGATCGCCACGCTGCATCCGATCATCTCCAGAGTACACGAACGTTTCTCCACGTCCGCGGACTTTCTCACGACACCCCACAGGTCCCAATTCAACATCGGAGTGAATTTTCGATCGATCTTCGTGTCTCCGCTTCCGATCGTCTCCAGCAGGGTTGAATCGGAGACGGCGACCGACCCCGAAGTTTTTTCCAGCACCACGGATCCTCCGACTACCCGTTCGACGGTCACCCGGTTCAGACGGATGGTGCCTTCGGAAAGAAGTGGAAACGCCCAAACCACGACATTCGGGGGAGCTTCGACGTGAGTCTCGTTCGAGCCGTTCGTGTAACTCAAACGTTTTAAAGTCACGTTGAACGCCCTGCCAACACCGGTCACGCGCACCGACGAAGAGAGATCGCCTCTCGCTCCGACGTACCTGTCGCAGCGGAACTCGAATCCTTCGACGTGCACGTGGCTGTCGATCAAGAAGACGTTGCATCCGC
>NW_022686702.1:0-1033 GCF_011630105.1 Anneissia japonica
ATAATAACAAATAAACGAAAATATGATTCTAGTACATAGGCACTGGAAGAACTTAAATGGTCCAATCTTGAAGATAGACTTACTTTCAATGAAAAAGTAATGATGTACAAAATAATGAATGACTTGACTCCCAATTATTTAAGAATTAAATTTTCACAAAGACAATCAGCATATAATACTAGATCTACAAATAACCTGTACATAGATAAACCTAATACAGAGTATTAAAAAAAAAAAATTGACATATCGTGGTGCTGACTTGTGGAACAATATTGTTGAGACCACAAAATATAGTACCACTCTTAAAATTTTTAAAAAGTTAATTTCAACATAATTTTTTAAGTGTACAGTTTTTTTGGTAGTATCTTTGTTTCTTCCTTATCCATTATTTGTATTTGTAAGTAGTTCTTGTTTGATTTCATGATCTGATACCATATGGGCAATTCCATAAATTCGGACGTACATTTCAGACACTTTGTGAATCTATAATTTCATAATGAAGCTTGCAATTTATTTTTTTCAAAGTTTGCATTACATCTACTGGTTAGTACTATCAAGCCTACAATTTTTATTTTTTAACTCGTATGTCAAAATGACCCCGTGACAGACGTAATCAGAGAAAGTGACTTTTCCTACGTCACTTTTTTTTAAAACTCTGTGATGTGTGGGACATTTTAAAAAAAATATTTCCCTGTTGTTTTCCACTAATGTGTGGGCTTTCTAGCAGAATAAAAATTTAATTTAATTTTTTTCATTTTCTCTATGAAAACACCATAAAATTACTGTGACGGACGTACAGTTTTATCGTGACGGACGTACTTGTCTGAATTGTGACGGACGTACACATCTAAAAATACAAAAAAATCCACAATCTAAATTATTTTATTGATTAATTAATATACTGGTATGCTTATATGATATAAAAGTAACAAAATATACTGGATTTTAAACTTTTTTTTTTAATAATGAATGTAAAATACAATGAATTAAATAATTTAGGTAATTTTGTGTCAAATAATCCTCAGTTGACCTC
>NW_022686703.1:0-776 GCF_011630105.1 Anneissia japonica
ATGTCAATGGCTGCCGAATGTCTGAAATCAGACGCTACAAGTACCAGTACCAGTAATTGAGTCATGAGAGAGTGTACTAAATATTTATGTGAATATTTATTTCACTGACGCGTTACTAAAAATTTATTAGTGAAATGTTTAGGTCAACATAGTTCGGGTGCTCAATTAATTGAAACTAAAAATATTTTTGCTTATGTCACCGTTATTGTCAAGACACACTCTCTGAAATCGTTTTAAAATTTAAAACAGCTTTAATGCTCAGATCGTCGGAGCGTCTGGGGCCACGCCCCTCGACCCCAGCTGGGCTCCGCCTCTGGACCCCCTCCCCCTCTCAGCCAAATGGTGTAGTCACTCACGCATTTCAAACCTCTCAGATGCTAGAGCAAAAAAATTAAGGGCCTGCTATTGGCAAATCCGCGGTGAATTAAGTTATAGGCTAGTACTGTAGTAGGTAACAGGCGTTAAAACAAACCTATGAAAACTTTAATAAATACTTTATATCTAAACTATAATATCTAAATTCGCCTCTTAATGTTATTGTCGCAGTACTTAAAGCAATAAATCAATGTTGCTATCAGAATTATCTTCTTCATTCTCATATACAACCTAACTCTAGAGTAACTTCGAAGAAGTCTCTGGCACAACGCTTGCTTAAAATTGGAGGTGCCATCGGACCCGAATGACCACATCGAGTTCTACATAAAAAACAGCAGCACCTAGGCCTACACAATTCAAGTGGGCAATAATAAATTAATTAAAGTACAGTATTTATTTCA
>NW_022686704.1:0-571 GCF_011630105.1 Anneissia japonica
TTTTAATTGTCTGCGTATAATTTGTACCGACTTTCAGCAATGAAAATATCAAGAAAGTGGTGTATAGCTAGGAGTATCTGGGAAGTCTGTGTAATATCCCATGTGTAATACTTTGTCATGTGTGAACAGAGGCTTATCTAGGGGGAGCCCCATGCATCCCTAAACATCCCCCTCCCCTCATTGAATATATTTGAAACCAAAAATCACGCTCAAGTAGATAAAAATCACTTCATATTACCTTACTTTGGGAGATTTTATAGGCCAATTGTTGCCGAGTGTGGTAATCATTAAATAAATATCTTCATGTTTTCATATTTTTTTTTTTTTTTTATGAATTTAGTCATTTTTCATGTAGTGAAAGTGAATATGATATTTTAGCATCTGTCAATTGTCTAAGTAATGAATATATTAATCACCATGAGTTGCGGGATGGGTTTCCAGGAAGTACTGTTTTTGCCACCATTTCATTGGCCTCTTGGGTTTCTACAGGAAAATATATTGACATGTGCAGACTACTGTACAGTCCAAAGCAAAACCAACATAATTACACAGGTCAGGTGAATGTAATGGC
>NW_022686705.1:0-689 GCF_011630105.1 Anneissia japonica
TATATATACATATATATAGTATACATATATATATACATATATACATATACATATATACATATACATATATGCATATAGGTAGGCCTACTCATCTAAATCTAGTTCGGATAATCTGGCATAATTATTTACGTGTGCCTACCTGTAATCCGTTGAAAATAATAAACAGGTACGAGAAGAAGAGATTTTCAGATGTACCGGCAACGAAGCCAAAAACCCAGGTGAAACCAACTATCGGTTGAAGAAGCAAAATCGCTCTAATACTGGCTCTGTTTAGAAAAAAAATATAAGAACAAAATTACACATTTCAAATTGCACAACAATGGATCTCACAGGATATCAGTGTTAAAGTAATGTCGGATGAATTCAGCCTGTTCATTTATTCTAATAGTCAATTTTGGCCTCATGTGCAGACATTGCGCTAGGTAAAGATAAAAAATAATAT
This sequence comes from Anneissia japonica, assembly GCF_011630105.1. Lineage (NCBI taxonomy): Eukaryota > Metazoa > Echinodermata > Crinoidea > Comatulida > Comatulidae > Anneissia > Anneissia japonica. The sequence continues at coordinate 443 of NW_022686705.1, forward strand.
TATCAGAAATACCAAACCTGTATCGTCCAATTTCATTTTTATTCTTGTTTGATTTTAAGTTCATAAATGTTCTGATGACAAGAGAAACAGCAACGACGTTTACCTAATAATGATAACAAACATTAATGCAATTTATGTTGACACCATTGTAATAAAATACAAATATAAATAAAGAAAATAAGGGGAAAAAATAAGAAGGAGAATAAATGTAGTTGTTCAAATGTGCTTTATGTTAACTCTTTGATAA
>NW_022686706.1:0-2175 GCF_011630105.1 Anneissia japonica
CGACAGTTGTTAAATATTCAAAAATATGTATTAACCGCTTTTCGTCAAATATGCAAATTGTAAAAACAGTTGTACATATCAAGGAGTCGATCGACTTTAACAACGCTATAGGCCTACAATAGGTCTATGTCATTATTATACAATATCTAATTTTTGAAAAAAAACCAAACAATAAGATACTATTAATTAGGCCATTAAAATAAATTTATCTGGAGATTAACTAGTATTTATAGTGCATTGTAGATAAAATGCATTATGGGGTTCTAAAAACTGTATTGAATAAGCATATGTATAACTTTTCGCTTGACATCGAATTAGATGTGATAAGTCAAAAGATATAGGCCAGGCCTATTGAAGTCATGGACGTACTCTTGTGGGGGAGAGAAGGGACATGTCCCCAACATTGTAGGACCATGGAGGTATTATTGAGAAGGAGATCACTCGGCAACAGTTCCCTTTGACGCGACAAACCCATGTGTTCCCGCTTTTGCATCGCGCGCGGGCGTATTACCCTATAATTCACATTTTTTCGTTAGCAACAACTTGGCAACGACATGCATTTATACGCTTCCAGCAGAGCAGTAATTGTGCAATAAAGCGTTTGATTTTAACCCATTAAATATCTTTATAATGAACAGTGTTCCCCTGATTAGATTTTTTCGGACTTTTGATATGTTATTATTTGTATATTTCAGGAACGGATTCCGTAAAATATTTATGTTAAAATTACTTCTGTGTTCATTATAATTTTGTCTAAAGATTGATTAGTTCGACTATAAAGCCAAGTCCGCGTAAAACTGAAAAATACTCAGATTTGGATTGATTTTTCGAATAGTTAACCCTCGTTGACCCTAAAATGACTTAGTTTATTATAATCCCCAATTATTTATTAATTAATATCTGTTAAAATTAGAATTAGCGAATTTTGGCCAATTTATGGAAATTGAGGTCATGTAAATGTTCCATTAAATTCGAAACTTTTTTTGGTGGAAAATATTAATATGTTTGATATTTTATGAGACCTTGGCTACGTTCAGACCTGTGAGATACGCCAGGCGTATCTAACGCCGGGCGTGCGTTAATCCATGGCGTAACTAGCGAGATGTCCAGACTGGGCGATTAATGAACGCTAGCGTAAGTATTCGCGCGAAATATTCGTATTCGTAATTCGCGCATTTTATTTTCTGTTTACATCTAGTTTATTTTGATTGGTCAAATCTTGGCTGAGTTCAAAATCACCGATGCATGACTGTCGTAAATCAGTGGCGTACGCTAATCTGGGGTCTGTTGCTGGATTACCGTACGCCAGTGATTGCGCGATAATACTGGCGTTCGCTACGCCGCGCACAAGTTCACACCACTCGATTAACGTTACGCTAGCGTAAGTCGTTGTGTCTGAACATAGCCATGGATGTATCAGCTTCAAAATGGAAACGATTGCGCAGCCATAGTGATTGACTGTAGTGCGCATCGAGAAAAGAAGGTGCTCTCAATTTCGCCATGTTCAATTTTTTGGTAAACTATGCCTGCTGAAAATTTGATGGCGGGGAACACATGGGACTTCAAAGGCATCGCGCAAACGTTCTTCACGCGCTGCGGCAGCTTTGATCTTGGTTCATTTGCATAGCGCTGGGTGCGCGTAGCTTTTTCGAGTGATCTCCTTCTCAATAATAAGGAGCTGCGTGCGCGTAGCTTTTTCGAGTGATCTCCATCACGTCGGCCACCAACGACCGTCGGCGGTGTGTGCCAACGGATATTAATTGGCAGTTACACCTTACACCAACAAATATCAAAAAAAAAAAAAAAAACTTGCATTACAGTAACCTATATGCCACCCGGACTTACGAGCCACCTCGTCCACCACATACCACGATTTAAAAATACCTCCATGGTAGGACTATCCACCTACCACATTTCTACTGCAATGTAATTTCGTAAGTCAAGAAGAAGCCTGAACATTTTTGAAATTATCTGATCACCAAGTTTTAAGGAAAGAGTGCTAGCCAGAGCTAGCCCAGGCACAAACATCAGATTTAATATACATGACTCGAGAGCACGTACACTTATACCGTCTCCTCCGATTACACTCACTTCCGAAGGAGGAGGCGAGTGCAGGCCCGTAGCCAGGGGGGGTTTTTATGGTTCGGGCGAACCCCCCTTTTCTAGCGAACCCCC
>NW_022686707.1:0-518 GCF_011630105.1 Anneissia japonica
TTTTTAAAACTAATTACAGCATATGTTAGCATATTATGAAACTTTTCAATCAGCACCGCGCGCTCATTCTGAGGGTCAAAGTACGGCGGATCACCGAATTCGTCCTCAGTGACGAGTTCAAATCTAGTCTTTTTGGTGATCCGCTACACTAGCGGATCACCTCTTGTTATTGTCAGAGATCTTCTTTTTTTTTCCCCATTTCTTGTTAGCACGATATCTAAAAATTGGCAAGAGATTCATACATGCACGTTTCAAAAAACATTAAGCTTGGCCTGGAATAGTCACAATAAGGTTTTCAAAGTGCGCAGTTATGCGTGACGTCATCTACGCGCAATTTTGCGTTTTTACATAATCGATCATATCAGCCTATTGAATTGTTATTTCGAAATCGTATTAAGTGAGCACTAACTTCAAGTCAATGTTAAATGTAATTTACCCAAATTTTACGCGTGGGCTTCATAACGCGCGCGTACGCGTGCGTCAAACTTTTAAAATGCTTGAAATCACATTTAGATTAA
>NW_022686708.1:0-920 GCF_011630105.1 Anneissia japonica
CATCCTAGGTTTTTGAAACATGTCTAATTGAATTCAGTGACCCTAATAACATTAGTTAGACACCAAATTTACTCTTTTCATGGAGTAGAAGTAAAGTTATGAGCCATTCTCTTGATTTTAGCGGCCATTTTAAAAATGGCCGCCAAAAAACATGTTCCGCCCTTTTTCAGGAGGCTCACCCCCGCTCATTTTTTTATTTATACCCTAGTGATGCCGAATCAGCAGAGAAACCTTGGTCCCCGGAAAATGGTCACGGGGGCCCTGTTTTTCACTATACTAGTTAAAAAGGTTATCAATGTTAAGCATAACCAAACAGTGAATGAATTTTGTAATTTTTATTTACCATAGCAATTTTGCATAGCCAAAACTTGCTTCTATATTCTTCTTCTGACACATTTACAAAATCAATCACCCCTTGATGTAATGTTTCCGCTCCATGTGTTTAATGATAGCTTGCACAGTGGTTTTCCACTTGTGTCGCATGCATTTGGGAATTCTAGCTGCTAGTGCAAATGTCCAGGTTACCTTGATAGCCACTAGCATGATCCATAGAATGTTGTATACTGGGAAACAAATACATGTTTTTGTTACTGATTCTGCACTGCCTTCTTATTTCTCTATCAGATAGATACTTTGTACTTTGGTACATTATTTTGAACATTTTGTATATAATCTTTTCTTTTCTGGCGTCGATGAAGCCCTTGTACCGTTGTGACCGTTTTCTTCCTAACTCTTAAACATGTGATGAACAGTGTCAATACCTCAAAAAAAAATAACATACTAATTGTTACAAGTCAAAGAGTAGAAATAAATTATAAAAATTATACAGCATCAAAATTTTGAACACATTTAATTTGAATTAATTAAACATTGGGATAAAATACGGTAAAATGTAAATGAATGAAAACTACAATTAATAT
>NW_022686709.1:0-1190 GCF_011630105.1 Anneissia japonica
GCATTTTAAACGTTAAAAGAGAAATCTGCGAGTGTGAAAAAAATTAGTACCGGGAATCGAACCCAGGACATTCTGTTGTCTATGCAGACGCCTAGTTGTTTAAGGCATAGAAACAGGCAACTTTCTGGAGGAAATATCGAATAAAAATCTATACCGATTCACTACAGTATCAATCCAAGACTTCTTTGATAACAACAGTTCAACAGTTCAACTTTGCGTTATGTTATGACAAATGCTCATTTAGGTAGCCTCATGACGGTTGGAATATAGCACTTTGTATCCGCAAAAAGAAAAATGACCATTGCAAGATACTGACCTTCCATAGCACAAAGAATAAAATCAGACGAGGAGGAATAAGATCCATCCTGTTCATTCGAAAATGTTTCTGTTGTACAATATAATTCAAGACAGTGATGGCGCCAGGACCTGCCTGACGGAGGGGCTAAAGGCCCCGACGGGGGGGGGGCTAGTGGAGCGAATCGATTCTCACTTGGCTGGGGCCAGAGGGTTGCCTAGGGCCCGGTGGGGGTTCAGGGGGCTAAGCCCCGTGGAAGCCACGGATATTTGATGAATTATGGCGAATTTTTATTACTTATTGATAGGCATCGAGTTACTATAATATTATGACTTTATGTAGGCTATGCTTTCTAATGTTGAAATTAGTTTCCAAAACCAAAACATTTTGAATAAAACAAGAAACAAAGAGTATGCAATGTAACCATCTAATTTATTCAATTCTTGAAAGTGAAATTCTATATTTTGGAAATTTTGCATTAAATCTGTCATGGTCGAGGTTGCTTCACCACGATATATTCCAACCGTCATTTATGAGCATTTGTCATAACATAACGCAAATTATTTTTAATTAGTCTCATTGAATTATTATTATTATTATTATTATTATTATTATTATTATTATTATTATTATTATTATTATTATTATTATTATTATTATTATTATTATTATTATTGTTATTGTTGTTGTTGTTGTTGTGATGAAAAGTTAACACAAACAATATGGTGGCCAAACGAATATTACATATAAATTTTTTTTTCGTCTTTCCCGACGGCGGGGCTATGTTTCTCCGACAGTGGGGGGGGGGCTATAGAGCCCCCCCTCCCGCTCCTCCTCTAGCGCCACCACTGATTCAAGAATAGGTAGTTAGGTTCTTTAAAGTGCACATGAGCAA
>NW_022686710.1:0-2030 GCF_011630105.1 Anneissia japonica
CTGTACTTTTAATACCAGGCAAGTTCTAATCTATTGCAATTGCTTTTTACAAAATATATCTAAAGAAAAAATCCTTTCATTAATACTATAAAAAAAAGCTCTGTCCCACAATATAAAATTTTCCTTTGACAAAAAACCCTGTTGTATGCCTATATATATTCAAGATGTGCCTATATATGGTCATGATGTGACATCATCATGACCATATTTAGGTATATCACATGTTTTTATCAAAATAGAGAAGTCAGGACGGGACTTCTATATGATGAATTTAAATAATTAATTCATAATTAATGATAAAGTAGTAGTAGTATTTTTTTAATATCAAAATTCAGGATAATTTTGTTTCAACCTATTGATCAGAAGGCTCTGTCCTGACAAAAACTCTTGTATGCCCAAAAATAATCATAATGTGTCTATATATGGTCATAATATGATGTCATCATGACCATATTAAGGCATGTCACATGTTTTTGTCAAATAAAATAGTGTGGACAGGGATCAATACTATAATACATTACAATTATTAATTCTTTATATCTAAATTCTGGACAATTTTGTTTCAACCTATTGATCAGGAAAATCAGCTATTCAATTTGATATTAATTAGAGATGTACCGTCCCTTGAAAATGACCAAAATCATAAAAAATCATTTTTAAATTAACTTGCTCATTTTGCAGTAACATACAATTTATAACTTGAGCATAGAAATTATTAAATTAAAAAAATGTGTTCTCTGATTTTTTAACTGGATAATTATAATAAAAAGATAATAAAACACTTCTTAGAACAATTCTCATAATTCTGAAGGGCATTTTTTGAGCAATAAAGTATGAAATTAGGTCAAAAGCTGTCGTCCTGAAATTGAAAGTCAAAGTAAACTGAAACTTATGATGATTCAATCAGATCCCCTGATTCAAACATCCAATAAATTTACAAAACATAGTAAAATGTAGCCTACATATAACTTCCGATAGTTAACATTAATTATTAAATATGGGTCTTATAATTTTGTTGGATTTAATGGAATTGGAGCAGAGAATATAGGGCTGACAGGAACTGCACACAATTTAATGTATGCACAGTGTCTCCCATCAGTAGCCAACAATCTATGCTCAACAGAACATTAAAAACTAGTACACTGTCACTTCTGTGAGGGTTGAGGCTCCTTTGAATTGATTGCCATCAATTTAATTTCCAAATAAGTTACATTTTATGGCATATTGTGCAAAAAAAGCTTACAAGTTTGGCCTTGTAAGGTTCACACTAAGATGTTATAAAAATTTTATAAACTTTAAAAATAAAAAAACAAAATAGTGTATTAATTATAAATAAAAAATGTAGAATTCTCAAGGTATGCTCCAAAGGAGTCACCTTTTGGCATCACTGTTGCTATGGTTTCCTAAACACCAACAGACCTGACTCAAACAACGGAAAAAGGCACTGGGTAGCAGTGGTACTCAGTAAGAAAAACAACCAGGCAATTAGTTTTATTTTAAAAGGGGTCAAGCTATTGTATAGGGTCAACAAGTCTAGTTAAATAAATATCCTCCTTATCAAAAGCTTTTTTTAAAAATATGTGATGAAATAAAAAAAAAAAAAGATGCTTAGAAAAGGCAAAAGTTAAAACAAGTCCTGGCAAGGAAAAATAAGGAAAGGGAGGGGGAATAAATTCAAGATTAAAGGCAGGATAAGACAGTAGAAGATCCACCACGGTATGGGAGCAGTAATCTAGTTGGGAAAAATTCTGGCATTTACAAAGTAGACGATGGATAGCTAAGCAATATTTTCTGTTTATAGTGCGATGATAATAATAATAATAATAATAATAACAATAATAATAATAATAATAATAATATTAACAATAATAATAACTATATGAAAACGGAAAACTTGATCACAAACTAATTGTGTTTTTCACAAGGCTATTTAAAAGTACAGGGATATATATACAACAAATTTTAATTACAAAATTAAGACTTGAAAGATCAAAAACAAAAAAGAATTAAAGAAGTAAAAAAAAAAATAA
>NW_022686711.1:0-987 GCF_011630105.1 Anneissia japonica
GTCGATGCCAGAGTTATAACCTTTGATGTCCCGAGATGTGCGTCCTTTTGTTAAATTACCTTGGTAGCACGTATCAGTTACATGTACACTATAACCTACATGTAAAGCAAGGTCCCTAGATGAACAGCCACATAAACGTAACAATGGAATATCACACCCCACTGTTTAAGCATTGCAAAGGGCCAACAGTTCAAAACGTGTTAACTATGTAAATCCAAATCTCTCAGTTGCTTCCCTTTTATGATAATATCTATGCACTACAGTACTTTCTTCTTCTTCTTCTTAGCCAGCTGCCTCCGACATCATATTGACGATTTTGCAACTATAATGGGCTGCCGTGCAAGGCAGTCTCACTTATACTTTAGTTCCATAAAAATTTATATATATATACATATATATATATAAATTAAAAGGCAAAATACTGAAAAACAACAATGCTGTGGGAAACAATGGCTGGATCTCAGTAGAGATACAAAAATGATAAGCAACAGCTAAAAAGTAAACGTAAGTAAACAGCCAGAAATAGAACCAGAGCTACATAATAATGCAATATGAAATAAAAGTATTCAATAAATGAACAAATAATAATAATAATACATTCGATTAGCTTTCTACTTAATACGTGCACTTTTACCGCTCGCCTACACTTCCCCTGACAATGTACACTTGGTAATTATATATTACACCTCTATAGTGCAAAAAAAAATATATATATAAATTTAAAAATTGAATGAATGAATGATTGAACAAACTACTTTTTATCTGTCTGACCATGGAAACTCCTGTCCCAAAAGTTGTCTTTATTTGGAACGAGACCTAAATTAATAAATGACTGGGACTCCATTTGAAAACTAGAAAATCACTTATTTATTCATTATCAACTATATGCACAACATACGAATTACGACATATGTATGGATAGCACATATGCTATAACCTAAATGTAAACGAGGTCCCTAGTGGCGTATCTATAAATCTTAAAAAGGC